>NW_028135759.1:0-283000 GCF_964662115.1 Mustela nivalis | reverse complement strand
CAAACGCTCTCAGTTGCACCTCCAGGATCCCGCATTGCAGGCCTGGTATGGCCCTAGGCCTAAATATTAACCCTTGGTGGGATTTTCCAAGCACTTAGACCCAGAGCTCATCTCTGGAATGCCTGTTTTGGGGCACGCCTAAGCTGGAAAACAGTACTCATCCCTTCCCGGAGAAATCCAACAAACTATTGAGAACCGCCAGGATCCTTGAGAGGAGAAATCTCCCATGGACCCTTGAGACAACACCTGCAATAAAGGCCATTCTGGAAATTAAATCCAGATACAATTACCTGTGCTACCACCTTTGAGTTACGTGATTTACAGTTCCAGACTTGCTGCCCTCCTGGTCTATGGATTGGGACTATGATCACCTTGCCACTAACCCTAACCTAAGTTTGTGTTTGCAGACTTCTCTCTCAAAATCATGGCGCACATGTCCTCCAGGATGGGGTCTCTGGAGTCACACCACAGGACAGTTCCTGCAATCCCCAAGGAAACTGCCCATCACAGTTGTCCAAAAACCCCATATAAGGAGAAACCTGCAAGGAACCTGAGCCAACCCTAGTATTGGATGCCACTCTGGACACAAATGCACAGTCTGAAACACCCTCATCACCTGCATCCAGTCAGACACCAGAGTCAATGATCCTGAGTCAGAAGATTGAATGACATTCCCCTAGGGCCTCATTCAAACCCTTTATTAGGTTTTCAGGCTTCTGTCCTCAGAGACCTGTTCTGGATTACCAATTTATGATACAACATATGGCCGCTGAGCCCCACAACAGAATATCTCCTGCCCCCAGAAGCAATCCGGGCTCTTGGGCCTGTGTCAAATCCTCAGGCTAGATGAATCCTGCATGGCCCATTAACCACCAGCACATTCTACAATCTCCCTGGTAACAAACCAACATTTTGACCCGTCTTCATGAGGTTCCATGTCCAATCCAGTCTTTATTTCTTCTCCTCAAAGCCACCAGATGCCATGTTCCTTCGCTGTCATGGTCAATGAAGGTGTGCTTTCCAGTCACCCATGTGGGAGATCTATGTTATCCGATCTTTCGACATGGGGAACCATGGAGGAAACAAATCAGACTGCCCCTGTCTGGTAGAAGGAAACCTTGCTGTTTGGAGCATCTCAAAAACACCAGATTGGGAAATCCTCCATAACCTCTTGACGCCACCCCTCCATTTTTGTGTCATCATAGACACAAACTCCAGCATGAGCAAATATCTGACATCCACCCTCACTCAAGTGCTGAATATTGGATTCAAACATTGCACACTGGAAATTCCTTTTGCTTGATACAGAATGTAACCATAGCTTAGGTTTACAATTCCATCCTCAGCCTCCTGGTCCACAAGCCCTCTTGATAGTGAATTCTAGAGCCACAAAGCAGCATTCTGCCTTCCCCTTACAAACAAAAAGGGCCTGGTGAGTCTGCCCAGAAACCATACATGAGGATCAATCTGCTCGGCACTTGAGGGAACCCCAATTTATAGGCTGCCCTGGGCACTAGTGCTGTGTCTGACAGAGCCTGAGCCAAGACCTAGTGTCAGCCACCCAGTGATCGGGGCCCATATCCACGATTTGATACTGGCCATGGCCCATGTCCATCATCTTTACCTATCCTTGGTATTCAGGCCTCTGTCCCCAGACCTTTGCTGGAATCCCCGCTAATGGGGGAACCTGAAGCACTATAGAGAACTCCTCTTTCCCCATGGCAGGATTCTGGCTGTTGGGATGGTTTTCCAACCCTCAAAGTGGGAGCCAGCTGCATGGCCAATGTGACCACGCCCACTCATGAGGGCCACATGGGCATAAGCAAGTATTGTGACCCTCAGCCTGAGAATGATTTCAAACAAGCCCTCTCAGTTGCACCTCCAGGATCCTGCATGCAGGCCTGGTAAGCCACTAGGCCCAAATCCTAACACTTGGTGGGATTTTCCACGGGACCAAACCCAGAGTCCGTCTCTGGAATCCATATTTTGGGGCACCCCTAACATGAAAAAAAGCACTCTTCCCTTCCCCGAAAAAGCCACCAACTATTGGGAGCCACCAGGATCCTTAGAGAGGAAAAATCTCCCATGGACCCATGAGGCCACAACTGCATTCTGAGGCCATCCTGCACACAATACAGAGAAAAAAGCCTGTGATTCTGCCTTTGAGTCACCCGATTAACAGTTCCTGAAGAGCTGCCATCCATGTCTATGCATTGGGCCTGTGATAACCTTGCCACTAACCCTAACCCAAGTTTGTGTTTTCAGACTTCCCTCCCAAAACCATGGCTCACATGCCCTCCAGTTTGTGATAACTGGAGCCACACCACGGGATTGTACCTGTCTTCCCAAAGGAAACTGTGATTGTCACTATTAAACAAACACTCTAGATTAGGAGAAACCTGCAAGGCCCCTAAGCCCAGCCCAATATTGGAGGCCACTCTGGATGCAAAGGCACAGTCTGACACACCATATCACCTACATCCAGGCTGATATCCAAGTCAATGGTCCTCAGACAGAAGATTGAACCTGACATGCTCCTAAGATTCACTGGAACACTAGAATAGGTTTTCAGGTATCTGTACTCAGAAGGCTGTTCTGAATATCAATGTATGATACAATATGGTCACTGAGCCACACAAAAGAACATCTCCTGTCCTTAGAAGAAAGCTGTGCTCTGGACCTGTGTCAAACACTCTGGGTAGATGAATCCTTCAAGGCCCCCTGGCAACCAGCACATTCTATGATCTCCCTGACAACATACCAGCATTGTGACCCATCTTCATGAGACTCCATGACAACTCCAGCCCTTGGTTCTTCGGCCCAGAGCCACCAGAATGAAACTGCCATGTTCCTCTGCTGCCATGGTCAATGTAGGTGTACTTTCCAGGCATCCAGCGGGAGTGCTCTGATACCAACTTTCCACATGGGGAACCCTGGAGGAAACAAACCAGACTCCCCTGTACGGTAAAAGGAATCTTTTCTGTATGGAGTATCTCAAGCCTGAGGGTGGGTAATCCTCCATGGCCTCTTGAGGCCACCCATCCATTTGTTGGTCATCATAGACACTAACTCCAGCGTGAGCAATCAACTGACATCTGCACTTACTCAAGTGCTGGATATTTGAATTAGCTGCTACACACTGGAATTGCCTTATGCTTGGCACTGAATTTAAAAGTAGCTTGGCGGGACGCCTGGGTGGCTCAGTTGGTTAAACAGCTGCCTTCGGCTCAGGTCATGATCCCAGCGTCCTGGGATCGAGTCCCACATCAGGCTCCTTGCTCCGCAGGGAGCCTGCTTCTCTGTCTGACTCTGCCTTCCACTCTGTCTGCCTGTGCTTGCTCTCGCTCGCTCTCTGACAAATAACTAAAATCTTAAAAAAAAAAAAGTAGCTTGGGTTTGCAATTCCATCCTCACCCTGGTGTTCAGTAAGCTCTCTTGATAGGGAATTCTGAAGCCACAACACAGCATTCTGCCTTCCCCATAGCAAGAAAAAACAGCCTGGAGAGACTGCCCAGAAACCCTACATGAGGATAAATCTACTCGACCCTCGAGTGAACCCCATTTCTAGGTTTACCTGGCCACTAGCGCTGAGTCTGACAGAACCTCGTCTCTGACCTCGTGTCAGGACCCAGAGACTGGGCTACAACTCCAGAATGTGAGACCAGCCATGTCCCAGGGCTGTCATCTCTACCCATTCTTGATTCAGGCATCTGTCCCCAGACATTTGCTGAAATCCCTGCCAATGGGGGAACCAAAAGCACAATAGGGAAATCCTCCTTCCCCATGGCAGGAATGATGGCTCTTGGGATGGGTTTCCAGACCTCAGAGTGGTAGCCAGCTGAATGGCCAATGATAACCCGCCCACTCATGAGGGCCGCCCTGGACACAAGCAGGCATTGTGACCCCCAACATGAGCATGCTTTCAAACAAACACTCTCAGTTGCATTCCAGAATCCAAATTTGCAGGCCTGATATGCCCCTAAGCACAAATCCTAACACCTGGTGGGATTTTTCAGGGGACCAGAAACACAGCCTGTCTCTGGAATCCCTGTTTTGGGACACCCCTAAGATGGAAAATAGCACTCTCCCCTTCGCCAAGAAAGCCACCATAGTATAGGGAGCCGCTAGGATCCTTGAGAGGAAAAATCTCCCATGGATCCATGAGACCACACCTGTATTCCGAGGCCATCCTGGACACAAAAGCCAGATACACAAGCCTGTGCTACCACCTTCAAGGCAACTAATTTATAGTTCCAGACGAGCTGCCCTCCAGGTCTATGCATTGGGCCTGCGATCACCTCACCGCTAACCTTAACCCGAGTTTGTGCTTACAGACTTCTATCCCGAAACCATGGCTCATATTTCCTCCAGGATGGGGTCTCTGGAGCCACACCAAAGGACTGTGCCTGCCATCCCCAAGGAAAATGTGTCCGTCACATTTGCCTAAAACTTCGAGATAAGGAGAAACCTGCAAGGCCCCTGAGCCCACCCCAATACTGGAGGCCCCTCTGGACACAAATGTGCAGTCTGAAATACGCTGATCACCTGAATCCAGGCAGATACCCAAGTCAGTGTTTCTCAGTCAGAAGATTGAACCTGACATGCTCCTATGACCTCATTGTAACCCCTGATTAGGTTTTCAGGCATCTGTAATCAGAGACCTGTTCTGGAGTACCAACTTAAGATACAACATATGGTCCCTGATCCCCACAACAGAACATCTCCTTTCTCTAGATGGAAGCCGTGCTCTTGGAACTGTGTCAAACCCTCAGGGTAGATGAATCCTACTTGGCCCGTAGCCACCAGCAGATTCTAAGATCTCACTGGTAACAAGCCAGCATTGTGAGCCATCTTCATGAGATTCCATGTCAACTACAGGCCTTGGTACTTCACCCCAGAGCCTTCAGAAAGAACCTGCCATGTTCCTCAGCTGCAATGTTCAGTGGAAGTGTGCTTTCCAGGCATCCATGTGGGAGTGCTCTGCTACCCAAACTTTCCACATGGGGGACTCTCGAGCAAACAAATCTGACTGCCCTGTCCTGTAGAAGGAAACCTGGCTGTTTGGAGCATCTCACAAGCTCAAGTGTGGGAAATCCTCTATGACCTCTTTTCAACTCCTCTCCATTTGTCGGTCATTATAGACACAAACTCCAGCTTGAGC
Organism: Mustela nivalis; assembly: GCF_964662115.1. Lineage (NCBI taxonomy): Eukaryota > Metazoa > Chordata > Mammalia > Carnivora > Mustelidae > Mustela > Mustela nivalis. The sequence continues at coordinate 277,839 of NW_028135759.1, read as the reverse complement.
AAACATCTGATGTCTGCGCTTACTCAGGTGCTGGATATTCGAATCAGCCGCTGCACACTGGAAATGCCATTCGCTTGTCACTGAATTTATTCTTAGCTTGGGTTTACAATTCCATCCTCACCCTACTGGTCCACAAGCCCTCATGATAGGGAATTCTGCAGCCACAACACAGCATTCTGCCTTCCCAATAGAAAGAAGAAGGGCCTGGTGAGTCTGCCCAGAAACTCCTCATTATGATCAATCTACTTGTCCCTTGAGGGAACCCTGAATTATAGACAGCCCTGGCCCCTAGTGTTGTGTCTGACAGAGCCTAAGCCCCGACCTCGTGTCAGCCACCTAGAAGGCGGGGCCCATATCCCGCATGTTAGACTGGCCACGGAACAGAGCTGTCATCTTTACCCATCCTTGGTATTCAGGCATGTGTCCCCAGACCTTTCCTGGAATCCCTACCAATGAGGGAACCTGAATCACAATAGAGAAATCCTCATTCCCCATGGCAGGATTCCTGTAAGTTCGGAAGGGTGTCCAACACTCAGAGTGTTAGCCTACTGAATGGCCATTGAGACCACCCCCATTCCTGAGGGCCACCCTATGCAAAAGCTTGCATAGTGACCCTCAGCCTGAGGATGCTTTCAAACAAACGCTCTCAGTTGTATCTCCAGGACTTGCATTGGAGGCCTGGTAAGCCCCTATGCCCAAATCATAACCCTTGGTGGGTATTTCCAGGTGCCCAGAGCCAGAGCACTTCTCTGCAATCCCTGTTATGGGACACCCTTAATATGGAAAACAGAACTCTTTCCTCTCTGAGAAAGCCACCACATTATAAGGAGCCGCCAGGATACTTGAGAGGAAATATCACCCATGGACACCTGAGACCACACCTGCATTCTTAGTCCATCGTGGATACACAATCCAGATAAAAAAGCCTGTGCTACCTCCTTTGAGGCATGCGATTTACATTTCACACGGAGCTTCCCTCCAGTAGTATGCATTGGGCCTACAATCACTTCGCCACTAAACCTAACCCACATTTGTGTTTGTAGACTTCCCTCCCAAAACCATGGCTCTCATGCCCTCCAGCATGGGGTCTCTGGAGCCACACCACAGGACTGTGCCCACCATTGCCAAGGAAACTGTGCCCATCAAATTGCCCTATCTTTCCAGATTAGGAGAAACCTGCAAGGCCCCTGAGCCCACCCCAATACTGGTTGCCACTCTGTACACAAATGCACAGTCTGGAACACCCTGATCACCTACATCTAGGCAGACTTTGAAGTCAATGATACTGAGTCAGAGGATTGAACCTGACATTCCGTTAGGATTTTATTGGAAACCTAGATTAAATTTTCAGGCATCTATCCTCAGATGCCTGTTCTGCAATACCAAATTATGATACATTTGGTCCGTTAGCCCCACATCAGAACATCTCTGGACCGAGAAGGAAACCGTGCCCTTTGACCAGTGTCAAACCCTCAGGGTAGATGAATCCTACATGGTCCCTTAGCCACCAGCACACTGTAAGGTCTCCATGGTAACAAACCTGCATTATGACCCATCTTCATGAGACTTCATGTCAACTCCAGGCCTTGGTAATTCGCCCAAGAGCCACCAGAACGAATTGGCCATGTTTCTCAGCTGCAATTATAATGGAGGTGTGCTTTTCAGGCATCCACGTGGGAGTGCTCTGCTACCCAAACTTTCCACATGGGGGACCCTGGAGCAAATAAACTAGACTCCCCCTGTGTGGTAGAAGGAAACTTTGCTGTTTGAAGCATCTCACAAGCCCCAGCATGTGAAATCCTCCATGGCCTCTTGACGCCACCCCTCCATTCATCGGTCATCATAGACATAAACTCCAGCATGAGGAAATGTCTGACTTTCACCTTTACTCAGGTGCTGGATATCTGGAATCAGGCACTGCACAATGGAACTGCCTTTTGCTTGGCACTGAATTGAACCTTAGCTTGAGTTTACAATTCCATCCTCACCCTACTGGTCCCCAAGCCCGCTTGATAGGGAATTCTGGGGCCACAACGGAGCTTTTTGCCTTCCCCTTAGAAAGAAGAAGGGCATGGTGATTCTGCCCAGAAACTCTGCATGAGGATCAATCTGCTCAGCCCTTGAGGGATCCCTGATTCATACTCAGCCCTGACCACTAGTTCTGTTTCTGACAGAGCCTGAGTGCTCAATTCATGTCAGCTACTCAGAGAGTCAGGCATGTGAGACTGGCCATGTCTCAGGTCCCTCATCTCTACCCATCCTTGGTATTCAGGCATCTGTCCCCAGACATTTGCTAGAATACCTGCTAATGGGGGAACCTGAGGCACAATAGAGAATTCTTCCTTTTCCATGGCAGGAATCCTGGTAGTTGGGATGGGTGTCCTACATTAAAGTGGTAGCCAGCTGCATGGCCAAGGAGACAACTCCCACTCATAAGGGCTGCCCTAATCACATCAGGCATTGTGACACTCAGACTAGCATGCTTTCAAACAAACGCTCTCAGTTGTACCTCCAAGTCACACATTGTAGGCCTGGTACTCCCCTAGGGCCAAATCCTAATCCTGGTGGGATTTTCCAAGCACCCAGACTCACAGCCCTTCTCTGGAATCCCTTTTTGGGGAACATCTAAGATTGAAAACAGCACTCTTCCATTCAAACGAGAAAGCCACCATACTATTGGGAGCTTCCAGGATCCGTAGAGAGGAAAATACTCTCATGGAAACATTAGAACACACCTGCATTCCAAGGCTATCATGGACACACAATCCAGATACAAAAGCCAGTGCTAGTGCCTTCGAGGTACGTGAATTACAGTTCCTGACGATCTGCCCTCCAGGTCTATGCATTGGGCCTACGATCACCTCGCAACTCAACCTAATCCGAGTTTGTGATTGCAGACTTCTCTCCCAAAACCATGGCTTACATGCCCTCCACGATGGAGTCTCTGGAGCCACACCACAGGACTGTGCCTGCCACCCCCAAGGAAACCGTGCCCACAAATTTTCCTAAACCTTCAAGATTAGGAGAAACCTGCAAGGCCCCAGAGCCCACCCCAATATTGGAGGCCACTCTGTACACAAAGGCACAGTCAGAAACACCCTGATTGCCTACATATAGGCAGACACCGAAGTCAATGGTCCTGAGTCTGATGATTGAACCTGAAATTCCCCTTGGACTTCATTGGAACCCTAGATGAAGTTTTTAGGCATCTGTCCTCAGAGGCGTGTTCTGGAATTCCAACTTATGATACAACATTTGGTCCATGAGCCCCACAACAGAACATCTCCGATACCCAGAAAAAAACCGTGTTCTTCGACCGGTGTCAAACCATCAGGATAGACTAATCATACATGGCCCCTTAGAAACCAGCACATAGTAAGATTTCCGTGGTAACAAAACTGCATTGTGACCCAACTTCATTAGAAACCAGGCCTTGGTACTTTGCCCTAGAGCAACCAGAAAGAACCTGCCGTGTTCCTTAGGTGCAATGGTCAATGTAGGTGTGCTTTCCAGTATCCACGTGCGAGTACTATGCTACCCAAACTTTGCACATGGGGGAACCTGGTGTAAACAAACCAGACCTCCCCTGTCGAGTAGAAGGAAACCTTATGTTTGGATCAACTCACAGGCCTCAGCGTGCAAACTGCTCCATGGCCTCTTGATGCCACCACTCCATTGGTCGGTCATCATAGACACAAACTCCAGTCTAAGCAAACATCTGACATGCACCCTTATCCCGGTGCTGGATGTCTTGAATAAACCACTGCACATTGGAACTGCCTTCCACTTGGCACTGAATTGAACCATAGCTTGTGTTTACAATTCCATCCTCACCTGACTGGTCCCTAAGCCCTCGTGATAGGGAAATCTGGGGCCACAACGCAGCATTCTGCCTTCCCCATCGAATGAAGAAATGCCTGGTGAGTCTGCCCTGAAAACCCACATGAGGATCAATCAGGTCGGCCCTCGAGTCAACACCGATTTATAGGCTGCCATGGCCACTAGTGCCGTGTCTGACAGAGCCTGAGCTCGACTGAGTTTCAGCCACTAGAGAGCAGGCCCCATATCTAGCATTTGGGATTGCCATGGCCCAAGTATGTCATCTCTACCCATCCTTGATATTCAGGCACCTGTCCCCAGACCTTGGCAGGGATCCCTGCCAATTAGGGAACTTGAAGCACAATAGAGAACTCTTCTTTCCCCATGGCAATAAACCTGGCTTTTGGGATGGGTGTTCTACCCTCAAAGGGGGAGCCAGTTACAACATCAATGACACCACACACACTCCTGAGGACTACCCTTGGCACAAACAGGCATTGTGACCCTCACCCTGAGCATGCTTTCAAAAAATCCCTCTCAGATTCACCACAATGATCCCTCATTTCAGGCCTGGTATGCCTGTAGGTTCAAATCATAAAACTTGGTGGGATTTTCGAGGTGCCCAGACCCAGAGACCATCTCTGGAATTTTTGTTTTGGTGCACCCTTCAGATGGAAAACAGCACTCATCCCTTCCCCAAAAATGTCACCAAATTATGAGGAGCCACCAGGATCCATAGAGAGGCAATGTCTCCCATGGACCCATGAGAACACACCTGCATTCCGAGGCCATCCTGGACACACAATCCGGAGAGAAAAGCCTGTGCTACTGCCTTCCATTCACCCTAATTACAGTTCCAGATGAGCTGCTCTCAAGGTATATGCATTGGGCCTGTGATCACCTCGCCACTCACCCTAATTCGAATTTGTGTTTGCAGACTTATCTACCAAAACCATGGCAAACATGCCCTCCAGGATCGGGTCTCTGGATCCACACTGCAGGACTGTCCCTGCCATCCACAAGGAAACTGTTTCCATCACAGTTGCCCAAACTGTCTAGATTAGGAGAAACCTACAAGGCCTCTGGGCCTACCCCAATTTCGGCGGCCGCTCTGAACACAAATGCACAGTCTGAAATACCCTGATCCCCTACATCCAGGAACACAGCCAAGTCAATGGTCCTGAGTCAGAATAATGAACCTAACATGCCCCTAGGACGTCATTGGAACCATTGATTCGGTTTTCAGACATGTGTCCTCAGAGGCCTGTTCTAGAATGCGAACTTATGATACAACATGTGGTGCCTGGGCCACACAACAGAACATCTCCTGTCCCCAGAAGGAAACCGTGCCCTACAATCTGTGCAAAATCCCAGAGTAGTAGATTCCTGCACAACTACTAAGCCACCAGCACATTCTAAGATCTACCTGGTAACAAACCAGCTGTGTGGCCCATCTGCAAGAGATTCCATGTCAAATCAAGGACTTGGTACTTTGCTACAGAGACACCAGAATAAAGCTGCCATGTTCTTCAGTTGCAATGGTCAATGAAGTTGAACATTCCAGGCATCCATGCGGTAGAGCTCTGCTACCCAAACTTTCCACATGGGGGACCCTGGAGCAAATAAACCACACTCCACCTGTCCAGTAGAACGAAACCTTGCTATTTGGAGCAGCTCATGAGTCTCAACGTGAAAATCCCTCCATGGCTTCTTGACGCCACCCCTCCATTTGTCAGTCATCATAGACACAAACTCCAGTGTGAGCAAATATCCGACGTCCTCCCTTACTAAGGTGCTGGATATCTCGAAAAAGCTGCTGGACACAGGAACTGCCTTCCGCTTGGCAGTGAATTGAACTGTAGCTTGTGTTTACAATTCCTTCCTCACCCGACTGGTCCCCAAGCCTTCTTGATAGCGAATTATGGAGACACAACACAGCATTCTGCCTTCCCGATAGAAACAAGTGCCTGGTGAGTCTGGCCAGAAACCCCACATGAGGATCAATCTGCTCGGCCCTATATCGGAGGGACCCTGATTTATAGGTTGCCCTGGCCACTAGTGCTGTGTCTGACAGAGCCTGAGCCCAGACCTAGTGTCAGTCACCAGAGTTTGAGCCCCACATCTAGCATTTGGGATTGCCATGGCTCAAGTATTTCATCTCTACCCATCCTTGGTATTCAGGCACCTGTCCCCAGACCTTTGCTGGAATCCCTGACAATGGGGCGTCCTGAAGCACAATAGAGAACTCCTCCTTCTTCATATCAGGAAACTTGGCTGTTAGGATGGGTGTTCAACCCTGAAAGGGGGAGTCATTTACAAGTCCAGTGAGACCACACAAACTCCTCAGGGATGCCCTGGAGGCAAACAGGCCTTGTGACCCTCAGCCTGAGCATGCTTTCAAACAATCCTTCTCTGTTGCACCACCATGAACCCGCATTGAAGGCCTAATATGCCCCTAAGTCCAAATCATAGCACATGTTGTGATGTCCCAGATGCCATGAACCAGAGCCCGTCTCTGGAATCCCTGTTTTGGGGCACCCATAAGGTGGAAAACATCACTCTCCCCTTCCCCGAAAAAGCCACCAAACTATGGAGAGCCACCAGGATCCATAGAGAGGAAAAGACTCCCATGGACCCATGAGACCACACCTGCATTCCAAGGCCATGCTGGACACACAATCCAAAGAGAAAAGCCTGTGCTACTGCCTTCCAGTCTCCCTCATTATAGTTCATGAGGAGCTTCCCTCCAGGTCTACGCATTGGGCCTGTGATCACCTCGCCACTCACCCTAATTTGTATTTGTGTTTGCAGACTTCTCTCCCAAAACCATGGCTCACATGCCCACCAGAATGTTATCTCTGGAGCCACACCACAGAACTCTGGCTGCCAACCCCAAGGACACTGTGCATATCAGATTTGCCCAAACCTTCCAGATTAGGAGAAACCTGTGTGGCCCCTGAGCCCACACCAATATTGCCGGCCACTCGGGATGGAAATGCGCAGTCTGAAACACCGTTATCACCTACATCCAGGGAAATAGCCAAGTCAATGATCGTGAGATAGACGATTGAACCTAAAATGCCCCTAGGCACTCAATGGAACCCCATTAGGTTTTTAGGCATCTGTCCTCAGGGGCCTGTTCTGAAATACCAATCTATGACACATCATGTGGTCTCTGAGCCACACGACAGAACATCCCCTGTCCCCAGAAGAATACCATGCTCTTCGACCTGTGCCAAACCCTCAGGGTAGGAGAATCCTGCATGGCACCTTAGCAACCAGCACATTCTAAGTTCTCCCTGGTAACAAACAAGCATTGTGACCCATCTGCAAGAGATCCCATGTCAACTCAAGGCCTTGGCACTTTGTCCCAGAGCCACCAGAACGAATCTGCCATGTTCCTCAGCTGCAATTGTCAATGGAGGTGTGCTTTCCTGGCATCCATGCCGGAGAGCTCTTCTTCACAAACTTTCCACATGGGGAAACCTAGAGTAAACAAACCAGACTTCACCTACACTGTACAAAAAAATGTTACTTTTTGCAGCAGTTCACAGGCCTCAGCATGTGAACTCCTCCATGGCCTCTTTATACCACCCCTCCACTTGTCGGTCATCATAGACAAAAACTCTAGTGTGAGCAGGCATCTGACATCCACCCTTATTCCAGAGCTGGATGTCTCGAGTAAACTGCTACAAATTGGAACTGCCTTCTGCTTGGCACTGAATTGAACCATAGCTTTTGTTTACAATTCCACCCAAAACTGACTGGTTCCCAAGCTCTCGTGATTGGGAAACCTGGAGCCACAACACAGCATTCTGCCTTCCCTATTGAATGAACAAATGCCTGGGAATCTTCCCAAGAAACTCCACATGAGGATCAATCTGCTCCGCCCTCGAATCTACTCTGATATAAAGGCTGCCATGGCCACTAGCGCTGTGTCTGACAGAGCCTGAGCCCCGACCGAGTTTTAGGCCTCATATCTAGCATTTGGGATTGCTATGGCCCAAGTACGTCATCTCCACCCATCCTTAGTATTCAGGCACCTATCTCGAGACCTTGCTGGAAACCCTGCCAATGGGGCAACCTGAAGCACAGAGGAACCTGACAGAAGAGAACTCATCCTTCCTCATGGCAGGACATTTGGCTGTTGGGTTGGGTGTCCAACTCTCTAAGAGGGAGCCAGATATATGACCAATGAGACCACTCCCACTCCTGAGGGCCGCCATTGGAGCAAACAGGCATTGTGAGACTCAGCTGAGCAAGCTTTCAAACAATCCCTCTCAGTTGCACCATCATGATCCCGCATTGCAGGCCTCATACACCCCTAGGTGAAAATCCTAACCCTTGGTGGGAAGTCCCAGATGCCCAGAAAAAGAGCGTGTATCTGGAATCCCTGTTTTGGGGCACCCATAAGATGGAAAACAACACTCTTCCCTTCCCCAAAAAAGCCACCAAACTATGAGCTGCACAGATCCATAGAGAGGAAAAGTTTCCCATGGACCCATGAGACTATACCTGCATTCCGAGGCCATCCTGGACACACAATATAGAGAGAAAAGCCTGTGCTACTGCCTTCCAGTCACCCTAATTACTCCTGACAAGCTGCACTCCAGGTCTACTCATTGGGCCTGTGATCACCTTTCCACTAACCATAACCCACATTTGTGTTTGCAGACTTCTCTCCCAAAACCGTGGCTCATATGCCCTCCAGGACAGGGTATCTGGATCCACAACACATGACTGGGCCTGCCATCCCCAAGGAAACTGTGCTCGTCAAACCTGCCCAAACCTTCCAGTTTAGGAGAAACACGAAAGAGCCCTGAGCCCGACCCAATATTGTCGGCAGCACTGGACACAAATGCCAGTCTGAAACGCCCTGATCACCTACATCCAAGCAGACAGCCATTTCAATGTTCCTGGGTCAGAAGATTGTACCTGACATGCTCCTAGGACGTCATTGGAACACTAGATTAGGTTTTCAGGCATCTGTCCTCAGGGTCCTGTTCTGAAATACCAACTTAGGATACAACATGTGGTCCCTGAGCCACACAATAGAATATCTCCTGTCCCCAGTAGGAAACCATGCCCTTCGACCTGTGCCAAACCCTCAAGATTGGAGAATCCTGCACAGCACCTTAGACACCAGCACAAACTCTAGTTTGTGCGTTGACCCATACCACAAGCTTTCCATCTGATGGACAGTCGAGTCCTGTTGAATGGCTCCAGGATGTCCCATATGGAAAGACTGGAGAGCAGGATTCGAAGGATGGATGCCTGTACAGCATACCTCACATTCCCATTGGCTCTTTGTGACAAGACATGTTTGAACTCCTGGCTCTGGGGCGAGCTAACTAGGGGGCTGAATTGAAATGGACTCTCCTGCGGATGGGTCATAATGTGGGTTTGTGTGCATGGAGACCTTGGAATATGTTGGCAGCTCAGGGGCCATGAAGTATTCGCCTAACCGAAGGGTGTAATATTGCTCCAATTAAAAAGAGAACCCTATGTGGAGATGAGACAGGTTCTCTTTGGTGCCTCAGAAAAGCCCCAGATACTGGTCTTCAAACCAGTTCTCTGAGTAGAGACACCTGGAAACCAAAGCTAGGGTTCAGATTAGAGCCTAGATGCCTGTCCGTTTCAATCTTCTGTCTCTGGGGACACTGTCTGAGTATATAAGTGGAGATAGTTGCTCAGCTGGTGTCAGAGTGCCCCTCTTAGTCCATGGCCGAGGCATGGCCTTGGAGACATTATTGGATTCTCCTAATCTCTAGGGTTGTGGCCAATGGATTGGGTACAGTTTTCTTGGAGAGGACGGGCACAGTCCTTCAGTGTGTCTCCATAGGCCCTAGCCTGGAGGGTGTGTGGGTCCGGGCTGTGGGCACAGAAGTCTGAAAACACAAACTCGGCTTGGGTGTGGAGCCGAGAGCATGGCAGGTGGACCCACAGACCGTGAGAGGAGATCCTCAGCTTATGAAAGAAGGGCAAATGGGAGGCAGTCACGCAAGCTTTTGTCTTTGGATGTTTTGTCTCCCATAGCCGTGGAATGTAGGGGTGACCTCAGGGGCTATGGAAGAGTCTCCCTATCTGAGGAGTTGGTCCAGCTCTTAAGATTTTTGGGACATTTTGTGGGAAGGGTGGAGTCCTGCTGTCTGGCTCAGGTGTTCTTCCAGGAGAGGGACTCCAGATCACAGTCCTGGGTTCGAGCAAATGGAATACTCGAGCTCTTGTGAAGATTGGGATCATAGGGGCTTGGCAAGCCCCATATGCGGGCTCTTGGTCGAGGCCCTGAGAGACCTTACTTCGACATGGGGCCCATGCTGATGGTCCCAATGCGAGTTTGTACCCAAGGAGGCACTCAAGTTTAGGCTTGGCCTCAGGGGCCATGAAGGTTTCTCCTACACTGAAGGTATGACTCCATGCCAACAGCAAGCTTTCCAGCCATGGGGAAGGAGAAGATCTGATTTGTGCTTCAGTTACCCACGTTTGCCAGGATTTGATATAATATCTAGGGTCAGATGTCTGAAAACCCAGGTTGGGAAGAGATGACGGCATAAGGCCATGGCCTGTCTGATGTGCTTAGTGTGCAGCCAGCTGTTTCCTTGTCTGTCGGGACGTCAGGCTGTGTCAGACAGAGCATTACTGACCAGGGTAGCCTTTCCAGTTAGGGTGCGGTCGAGGCCAGAGAAGGTTGGTTCTCATTTGTGGTTTCTGGAGAGCCCCATAGGGCAACGTTTTTCTTCTGGTGGGCAGGCCGAAAACTGTGTTGTTGTTCTGGAATTCCCAGTCTGGAGGGCTTGTTTGCCAGGAGTGTGAAGAGGGAAGTCTGAAAACACAAGCTAGCGTTAGGTTTGGGGCCGAGGGCATGGCAGGCCCACTCTGCAGAGACTGAATCAAGATCTCCTGCATCTGAGGTCAGGGCGAGTATCAGACGTTGCCTCAGGTTGGAGTTTGTGTCCATTATGGCCCCTTCCTGAAGGGGGTGGGGGCGTCATGAGGCCAGGGAGGTTTCCCAACGCTGGGAGTTATGAGCTGCCCCAAACATCAAGGTTTCCTCTGTAGGACAGTTGAGTACTATGAGATGGTTCTAGGATGACCCCTACAGAAAGACTCGAGAGAAGGGGTCTAAGCATGAATGTCTGCAAATGCCACCTCACATTCCCACTGGCTGCTTGGGGCAAGGCAGGCTCAATCTGCAGGCTCTTGGGCGGGTTTCTCAGAGGGCTGAGTTGAAATGGACTCTCCTGAGGATGAGTCATACTGTGGGTTGGTGGCCATGGAGACCTTGGAATGTGGCGGTGGCTCAGGGACTCTGCAGGTTTCTCCAAACCGAAGGGTTTGACACAGCTCCAACAATGAAGCTTCCCATGTGGAGACGATAGTTGTTCTGTTTGGTGTCTCAGGAAAGCCCCAGATGCTGGTCTTCAAACCCAGGCCTCTGAGGAGTGACACCTGGAAACCAAAGCAAGAGTTCAGATTAGGGCCCAGGGGCCTGTCTGGTTCAATCTACTGTCTCTGCCGACATCTGTCTGTGTTTCTGCATGGAGGTAGTTGCTCAGCTAGTGTCAGGATGCCTTTGTCCAGAGAGGCTTATAGTAGTGGGATGTCCTCGGGGGCCTTGAGGTTTCTCCTATTCTGTGGGGTTATGGGCAATGGAATGGGCATAGTCTCCTTGGAGAGAGCAGGACAGTCCTGTGGTGTGGCTCCAGAGGCCCCAGCCTGGCGGCTGTGTGGGCCAGGGCTGTGGGGACAGACATCCAAAAACACAAACTCGGCTGAGGTTTGGGGCTGAGGTTATGGCAGGAGTGATCTACAGTCCGTGAGGGGAGCTCATTGTGATTATAAAGTAAAGCGAGTGAGAGGCGGTCGTTCAGGCTTATGTCTCTGGATGTTGTATTCATGATGGTCATTTAATGTAAGCATGGTCTCATGGGCCATGGAAGTCTCCCTCTCTGGTGATTTGTCCGGCTCCCAAGAGATTGGGGTCATTTTGTGGGAAGGGAGGAGTCCTGTTTTCTGCCTCATGTGTCCCCACAATAGAGGGATTCTAGAGCAGAGCACTGGGTATATACAACTGGAATACCCACCCTCTGGTTAGGCCTGGGGTCCTATGGGCATGGCAAGCCCATATGCAGATTCTTGGTCCAGCCACTGAGAGACGTTACTTGAATAGTGGACTCATGCTGAGGGTCACAATGTGTGTTTGTGCCCAAGGTGGTCCTCAATATTGGGCGGGACCTCATTGAGCTTGCAGGTTTCTCCTACAGTGAACCTTGGACATGCCAACCTCAGGGTTTCTTGCCATGGGGAAGGAGGAGTTTTGATTTCTGCATCACGTTCACCTCTGGGCACTAATTGGAGATAAGGTCTAGGTTCTGAAGCCGGAAAACCGAGGTTTGGAAGAGATGACGACCTAAGGCCATGGCGGATCCGATGTGTTCAGTTTGGGGCCAGCTTTCTAGGTGTCGTTCAGGAGGTCTGCACTCAGGCTGTGCCAGACAGGGCATTCGTGCCCAGATACGCTGTATAATTGGGGTACAGTTGAGTGGCATGCAGAAGATAATTATTTGGGGTTTCTCCGTAGCCCCATAAGGCAAAGTCTTTCTTCTGGAGGGCAGGCAGAGTGCTGCATTCTGGCTCCGGAACTGCCAAACTGGAGGCCTTGCGGCCAGGAATGCAAGGATGTAAGTCTGAGAACTGAAGCTTTGCTTTGGTTTCAGGGCGAGGAAATGGCAGGCACACTCTGCAGAGCTGAATTTAGATTTCATGCATCTGAGGTCAGGGCGAGGTTCATATATTGGCTCAGGTTGGAGTTTCTGTCCATGATGGCCCCTTCATGAAGGGGGGTCATCACACCGCCATTGGTGTTTTCCCATGATGGCAGTAGTGAGATGCTCCAAACCACAAGGATTTTCTGCGGGTCAGTTGAAACCTGTTGGATGGCTCCAGGACATCCCATATGGAACAATTGCAGAGCAGGGTTCTAAGGATGGATGCCTGGGCATCCGGCCTTGCATTCCAATTGTCTCCTAGTGAAACGGCACGTTTGATTGCTGCCTATGATGTAGCAGCCGAGGGGGCTGAGTTGAAATGCATTCTCCTGAGGATCGGTCATAATGTGGGATTGTGTCCATGGAGACCTTGGAATGGGGCAGTGGCACCAGGGCTCTGAAGGATGCTCCTAACCAGAGGTTTTGACACAGCTCCAAGAAGCATTTTTCCCATGGGGAAACAAGATTTGTTCTCATTGGTGCTTCAGTAACCCCCAATATGCTAGTATTGGAAACCAGAACTCTGAGGAGAGATGCCTGGAAACCAAGGCAATGGATCTGATTAGGGCCTGGGGCCTGTCTGGTTTAATCTTCTTCTCTCGGTTCATCTGTCTATGGGATTGAGTGGAGGTAGTTCCTCAGCTGGTGTCAGATTGCCCCTATTTGTCCTGGGCAGTCTACACTATTGGGATGGCCACTTTGACTTTGGAGGTTTCTCCTAATTTGCAAGTTTGTGGCCAATGAAATGGGCAGAATTCCTTTGGGGAGGGAAGGCACAATCCTGAGGTGTGGCTCTAGGGGCTCAAGCATGGAGGGTGTGTGGGTCAGAGCTGTGGGGACAGAAGTCTGAAAACAGAAACTCGTCTTAGGTTTGGGGACATAGGTATGGGAGGCCCGATCTACAGACCTTGAGGAGAACTCTTCAGGATATGAACAAAGAGTGAGTGTGAGGCACTTGCTCAGGCTTTTGACTCTGGATTTTGTGTCACTGATGGCCGTGGAATGTAGGGGCGTCCTCATGGACCATGGGTGAGACTTCCTCTATGGGGATTTGGATGATCCCAATACTTTGGGGTCATTCCGTGGGATGGGAGGAGTCCATTCTGGTTTTTTTTTTTTTTTTTTTTTTTTTTTTTTTTTACCTCAGGTGTGCCACTAAAGAGGGATTCCAGAGCAGAACCCTGGGAAGGGGCGACTGGACAACCCGAACTCTGTATAAGATTGGGGGCCTAAGGGCATGGCAATCCCCATATGGGGTACCTTGGTCCAGCCACTGAGAGGTCTTACTTGAGTACAGAGCTCACACTGAGGGTCACAATGCATGTTTGTGCCCAATGTAGGCATCAAGCATGGGCGGGGACTCATGGGCCATGCTTGATTCTCCTACACTGAACTTTGGACAACATACGAACCACAAGGTTTCTTTCCATGGGGAAGGAGGAATTCTGATTTCTGCATCATGTTCACCCCTGGGCAGTGACTGGAGATAAGATCTAAGTTCTGAATCCAGAAAATCGAGGTTGGGATGAGATGATAACCTAAGGTCATGGAGGGTCCGATGTGCTCAGTGTGCGGTCAGCTTTCTGGGTGTTGTTCAGGAGGTATGGATTCAGGCTGTGTCAGACAGTGCATTAGTGCCCAGGTTAGAATGTATAATTTGGGTACAGTTGAGTTCCATGTAGGTTCATCCTCAGTTATTGTGTCAGGGAAGCTCACTGGGGCAACATTTTTCTTCTGGTGGGCAGGCAGAGTGCAGCATTGTGAATTGCCAAACTTGAGGGCGTCGGGACCAGGAGTGTGAGGACGTAAGTCTGAGATCATAAGCTAAACTTGAGTTTCAGGGCGAGGGCACGGCAGGCACCCTCTGCAGATCCGAATCAAAATCTCATTCATCTGAAGTCAGGACGAGGATCAGACTTAGGCGCAGGTTGGAGTTTCTGTCCATGATGGCCCCTTCATCAAAGGGGTGGAATCTCGAGGCCATGGAGGTTTTCCCATGTTGGGAGTTGTGGGATGCTCCAAACTGCAAGGATTCCTTCTGCGGGAAAATTGAGAACTGTTGGATGGCTCCAGGACATCCCATATGGAATGACTCCAGAGCCGGGTTCTAAGAATGGATGCCTGAGAAGACTGCCTCTTACACCAATTGTCTCCCTGCCACAAGACAGGTACGATCTGATGGCTATGCAGGAGCAATCGTGGGAGCTGAGTTGAAATGGACTCTCCTGAAGATGGGTCTTAATGTGTGTTTGTGTCCATGAGGACGTTGGAATGGGGTGGTGGCCCCAGGGCTCTAAAGGATTCTAACCGGAGATTTTGAAACAACTCGAAAGAGCAAGTTTTCCATGTGGAGACAAGATTTGTTGTAATTGGTGCCTCAGGAAACCCACATATGCTGGTATTAGAACCAGGCCTCTGAGGAGAGATACATAGAAACCGCAGCAATGCATCCAATTAGGTCCTAGGAGCCTCTCTGGTTCAATCTTCTTCTCTGTCGACATCTGTCTATTTTATGAAATGGAGGTAGTTGCTCAGCTGGTGTCAGACCGCTCCTGTTTGTCCGGGCGGCCTACACTATAGGGATGGCCTCGGGGACTTTGGAGGTTTCTCCTAAATTGGATGATTATGGACAATGGCATGGGCAGAATTCCTGTGGAGTGGGCAGGCACAGACCTGATGTGTGGCTCCAAGGGCCCAGCCTTGAGGGTGTGTGGGCAAGGACTGTGGGGACAGATGTCTGAAAACACAAACTCAGCTTAGCTTTGGGGACGTAGGTATGGCAGGTCCGATTTACAGACTATGAGGAGAACTTTTTGGGATATGAATAAAGGGTGAAAGTGTGACACTTGTCAGGCTTTTGCCCCTGGATTTTGTGTCAATGATGGCCGTGGAATGTCGAGGAGTCCTCATGGGCCATGGAAGAGTCTTTCTCTCTGTGGATTTGGCCAGATCCCAATTGTTTTGGGTTAATCTGTGGGATTCAGTTTTGTTAACTAAGGTGTCCCACCAAAAGAGGGATTCCAGAGCAGAGCCCTGGACAACAAGAAATCTAACTAAAAATACGGGCCTAGGGGCATGGCAAGCCCAATATGCCTTCTAATGGTCCAGCCACTGAGAGGCCTTCATTGAGGACAGAACTCATGCTGAGGGTCACAATGCGTGTTTATGCCCTCGTGGTACTCAAGCATGGGTGGGGACTCATGGTGCATGCTTGTTTCTCCTACACTGAATGATAGTCAACATGTCAACCACATGAGTTCTTGCCATGGGGAAGTATTAATTCTGATTTCTGCATGTCATTCACCCCTGGGCAGTGATTGGAGATAAGGTCTAGGTTGTGAAGTCTGAAAACCGAGGTTGGGAAGAGATGACGACCTAAGGCCATGTCGGGTCCGATATGCTCAGCGTGGAGCCAGCTGTCTGGGTGTTGGTCGGGAGGTCCAAGCTTGGGCTGTGTCAGACAGGGCATTAGTGCCCAGGGTAGATTGTATAATTGGGGTACAACTGAGTGCCGTGCAGGTTGATCTTTATTTGGCATTTCTGGGTAGCCCCAAGGGCAATGTTTTTCTTCTGGAGAACAGGCAGAGTGCTGCATTGTGGCTCCGGAATTTCCAAAGTGGATGCCTTGTGGACGGGGAGTGTGAGGACGGAAGTCTGAGAACACATGTTAGGCGTAGGTTCTGGGCGAGGGCACGGCAGGCACCCTCTGCAGATCTGAATCGGGATATCATGAATCTGAAGTCAGGGCGAGGTTCAAACCTAGGCTTAGGTTTGAATTTCTGTCCATTCTGGCCACTTTATGAAGGGGACAGCATCTCCAGTCCATGGAGGTTTACCCACGATGGGAGTTGTGAGATGCTCCAAACAACAAGGATTCCTTCTGATCAACAAATGAGACCTTTTGTATCACTCCAGTACATACCATACAGAATGACACCAGAGCAGGGATCTAAGAATGGATGCATGGGAAGCCCGCCTCACATTGCAGTTGTCTCCTAGCAAATAGACAGGTTTGATATGCTGGCTCTGTCAGAGCAACCAAGGGGGCTGAGTTGAAATGGACTCTCCTGAGGATGGATGCTAATGTGGGTTTGTGTCCATGGAGACCTTGGAATGGGGCGTTGGTGCATGGGCCCTGAAGGATTCTCCTAACCGGAGGTTTTGAGACATCTCCAAAGGACAAGTTTCCCATGTGGAGACGAGATTTGTTCTGATTGGTGCCTCAGGAAACCCCCATATACTGTTATTGGAATATAGGCCTCTGAAGAGAGATAACTGGAAACCAAAGCAATGGCTCCGTTTAGAGCCGAGGGCCCTGTCCGGTTGAATCTTCTTCTCTGTGTACATCCATCTAAGGTATTAGTGGAGTTAGATGCTCAGCTGGTGTCAGATGGCCCTTGTTTGTCCCAGGCGGCCTACACTATTGTGAAGGCCTTGGGGACTTTGGAGGTTTCTCCTAATTTTATGATTATGGACAATGGAATGGGCAGAATTCCCGTGGAGAGGGAAGGCACAGTTTTGATGTGGCTCCAGGGGCCGCAGCTTGCAGGGTGTGTGCACCAGGACTGTGGAGACAGAAGTCTAAAACACAAACTCAGTTTAGGTTTAGGGACGTAGGTATTGCAGGCCCGATCTACAGACCGTGAGGAGAATTCTTCCGGATATGAAGAAAGAGAGATTGTGAGGCACTTGTTCAGGCTTTTGTTTCTGGATTTTGTGTCGATGGGCGTGGAATGTCGGGGAGGCCTCATGGGCCATGGACGAGTCTTCCGCTCTGTGGATACGGCCCGATTCCAATTGTTTTGGGTCAAACTGTGGGATGGGAGGAGTCCTTTCAGTTTTGTTACCTCAGGTGTCCCACCAAAAGAGGGATTCCAAAGCCGAGCCCTGGGGAGGGGAGACTGGACAACCAGAAATCTGGTTAAAAATTGGGGCCTAGGGGCATGGCAAGCCCAATATGCTGTCTTTTGGTCCAGCCGCTGAGAGGCCTTACTTGAGAACTGGGCTCACGTTGAGGGTCACAATGCATGTTTGTGACCGACTTGGTCCTCAAGCATCTGCAGGGCCTCATGGGCCACACTGGTTTCAACTACACTTTACGTTGGACAACATGCCAACCACAAGGTTTCTTGCCATGGGGAAGGAGTTCTGATTCCTGCATCATGTTCAACCCTGGGTGGTGACTGGAGATAAGGTTTAGGTTCTGAAGCTTGAAAACCGAGGTTGGAAAGAGATGATGACCTAAGGCCATGGCGGGTCCGATGTGCTCAGTGTGTGGCTAGCTGGGTGGGTGCGAGCCAGGAGGTTCAGTCTCAGGCTGTGCCAGAAAGGGCAGTAGTGCCCAGGGCAGCCTGTATAATTGGGGTCCAGTCAAGTGGCATGCAGGTTGATCCTCATTTGGGGAATCTGGGTAGCCCCAGAGGGCAAAGTTTTTCTTCCGGAAAGCAGGCAGAGTGCTGCCTTGTAGTTCTGGAATTGCAAAACTGGAGGGCTTGTGGGCCAGGAATGTGAGGATGGAAGTTGAGAACACAAACTAGACTTACGTTTCTGGGCAAGGGCACGGCAGGCACACTCTGCAGAGCTGAATCAAGATGTCCTGCATCTGAAGTCAGGGTGAGGATCAGACGATCGCTCAGGTTGGAGCTTCTGTCCCTGATGGCCCCTTCATGAAGCGCAGGGGGCGGGATCACGAGGCCATGGAGGTTTTCCCACGATGGGAGTTGTGAGATGCTCCAAACAGTAAAGATTCTTCTGCGGGACTATTGAGACCTGTTGGTTGGCTCCAGGACTTCCCATACAGCATCATTCTGAGAATGGTTCTAAGTATGGATGGCTGGGAAGCCTGCCTCTCATTCCAATCATCTCCTAGCGACAAGACGGGTTAGATCTGCTGGATCAGGGGGAGCAACTGAGGGGGCTGAGTTGAAATGGACTCTCCTGTGGATGGGACCTAATGTGGGTGTGTCTCCATGGAGACCTTGGAATGAGGCGCTGGCACCGGGAACCTGAAATGTCCTTCTAACCAGAGGCTTTGAGAGAGCTCCAACATGCAAGTTTCCCATGTGTAAACGAGATTTGTTCTGATGGGTGCCTCAGGAAAAGCCCTCAGCTGGTATTGGAAACCAGGCTTTTGAGGAGACATGCCTGTAAACCAAAGCTATGGATCCCATTATGGCCTGGGGTCCTGTCTGGTCAATCTTCTTCTCTGGGGACATCCATCTATGGTATGAGTGGAGGTAGATGCTCAGCTGGTGTCAGACGGCCCTTTTTTGTCCCGGACAACCTACACCATTGGTATGGCCTCAGGGAATTTGGAGGTTTCTCCTAATTTGTATGGTTTTGGATAATGGAATGGGCAGAATTCCCATGGATTGGTAAGGCACAGTCCTAATTTGTGGTTCCAGGAGCCCAGCCTGGAGGGTGTGTGGCCCAGGACTTTGAGGACAGAACTCAAAAAACACAAACTCAGCTTAGGTTTGGGGACATAGGTATGGCACGGCCGAACTACAAATCATGAGAAGAACTCTTCAGGATATGAAGAAAGAGCGAGTCTGAGGCGCTTGCTTAGGCTTTTGTCTCTGGATTTTGTATCAGCGATGGCCGTGGAATGTCGGGGAGGCCTCATGAGCCATGGACGAATCTTCCTCTCTGTGGATTTGGCCCTATCCCAATTCTTTTTCGTGAATCTGTGGAATGGGAGGACTCCTTTAAGGTTTGTTACCTGAGGTGTCCCACCAAAAGAGGAATTCCAAAGCAGAGCCCTGGGCAAGAGTGAAGGGACAACCCGAACTTGGTTAAAAATTGGGGTCTAGGGGCATGGCAAGCCCAATATGCTCTTTCTTCATGCAGCCACTGAGAGGCCTTGCCTGAGGACCGGGCTCAGGCTGAGGGTCACAATGTGTGTTTGAGACCAATGTGGCCCTCAAGCGTGGGCTGGGTCTCATGTGCCACACTGGTTTCAACTACACTGAAAGTTGGACAACATGCCAACCACGAGGTTTCTTGCCAAGGGAACGAGTTCGGATTTCTGCAACATTTTCAAACCTGGGCAGTGATTGCAGATAAGGTCAAGGTTCTGAAGCGTGAAAACCGAGGTTGTGTAGAGATGACGACCTATGGCCATGGCGGGTCCGATGTGCTCAGTGTGTGGCCAGCTGTCTGGGTGGGGCCAGGAGTTCCAGGCTCAGGCTGTGTCAGAATGGGCAATTGTGCCCAACTCAGCCTATATATTTGGTGTACAGCCAAATGGCGTGCAGGTTGATCCTCATTTGGGGTTTCTGCGTAGCCCCAGAGGGCAATGTTCTTCTTCCAGGGAGCAGGCAGAGTGCCGCATTGTACTTCTGGATTGCCAAACTGGAGGGCTTATGGGCCGGTAGTCTGAGGACGGAACTCCGAGAACACAAGCTAGGCTTAGGTTTTATGTGTGAGGACATGGCAGGCACAATCTACAGATCTGAATCGAGATCTCTTGCACCTGAAGTCAGGTTGAGCATCAGACGATGCCTCAGGTTTGACTTTCTGTCCCTGATGGCCCCTTCATAAAGGGGGGGAATCACGAGGCCGTGGGGGTTTTCCCACCATGGGAGTTGTGAGAAGCTCCAAACTGCAAAGATTCTACTGTGGGACAATTGAGACCAGTTGGTTGGCTCCAGGCCAACGATTCTGAGCAGGGTTCTAAGGATGGATGGCTGGGTAGCCCACCTCGCATTCCAATATTCTCCTAGCTACAAGACAGGCTAGATCTGTTGGATCTCGGGGAGCAACCGAGGAGGCTGAGTTTAAATGGACTCTCCTGTGGATGGGTCCTAATATGTTTTTGTGTCTATGGAGACTGTGGCATTAAGCGGTGGCACTAGGGCCCTGAAGGCTTCTCCCAAACAGAGGTTTGACACAGGTCCACCATGTAAGTTTCCCATGTGTAGAGGAGATTTGTTCTGATGGGTGAGTCAAGAAACAGCCATAGTCTGGTATTGAAATCCAGGCCTCTGAGGAGAGATGCCTGGAAACCAAAGCAATGGATCCGATTAGTGCCTAGGGGCCTGTTGGTTTCTTTTTACCTCGGGCGACATCTATCTATGGGTCAGAGTGCAGGTAGGTGCTCAGATGAACTCAGATTGCCCGTGTTTGTCCTTGGAAGCCAACACTATGGGATGGCCTCAGGGAATTTAAAGGTTTATACTTTTAGTTGCGTTGTCGCCATTGGAATGGGCTCACACAATTCCCTTGCGAGGGCAAGAACAGTCCTCAGGTTTGGCTTCAGGGGCCTGAGCCTATAGGGTTGTAGGCCAGGGCTGTTTGGACAGTTGTCTGAAAACACAAACTCGACTTCTGTTTCGGGTCAGAGGTAGGGCAGGACTGATCTACAGACCATGAGGAGAACATTTCGGTATATGAAAAAAGGGCGAGTGTGAGGCTATTGCTCATGTTTTTGTCTCTGCATATCATGTCACTCATGGTCGTGAAATTTCCGGGTGACTTCATGGGAAATGGACGAGTCTTACTCTCTGGCGATTTGGCCCCTTCCAAAGAGGTTGGGGTCATTCTTGGGATGGAAGAAGTCGTTTTTTTTGTTGTTGTTGCTTTGTTTTGTTTCATTTTTTAACCTCCGTTGTCCCAACACATGAGGAATTCCAGAGTAGAGCTCTGGGGAGGGGTGACTGAACAACCAGAAATCTGGTTAAAAATTGGGGCGTAGGGCTATGTCAAGCCCATTATGACATCTAGTGATCCAGGCTCTGAGAGGACTTACTAGAGGACAGGACTCACCCTGAGGGTCACAATGCATATTTATGCCCTCGTCGCACTCAAGAATAGGCGGGCCTCAGGGTGAATGCTAGTTTCTCCTACAATGAACGTTGGACAACATGCCAACCACAAGGTTTCTTGCCATGTGTAAGGAGAAGTTCTGATTTCTGCATCACACTCATCCCCAGGCAGAGATAAAGTCTAGTTTCTGAGGCCTGAAAACTGAGGTAGGGAAGAGATGAGGACCTAAGGCCATGGCGGGTCTGATGTGCTCAGTGTGCGGTCAGCTGTCTGGGTGTTGGTCAGGAAGTCCGGGCTCAGGTTGTGTCAGACAGTGCATTAGTGCCCAGGTTAGACTATATATTTCGGGCAAAGCCGAGTACCGTGTAGGTTTATCTTCATATAAGGTGCCTTGGCAGCTCTTTAGGCAATATTTTTTTTCCAGAAAGCAGGCCATGTGCTTAATTGTGGGACCGGATTTACCAATCATGAGGGCTTTGAGGCCAGGAGAGTGAGGTCGGAATTCTGAGAACAAAAGTTATACTTGGGCTAAGGGCAAGGGCACGGCAGGTACCCCCTGCAGATCTGAACCAATATCTCATCCATTTCAAGTCAGGGAGAGAATTAGACTTTGGCTTAGGTTGGAGTTTCTGTGCCTGACGGCTCCTTCATGAAGGGAGCGGAATCTCGTGTCCATGGAGTTTTTCCCACGTGGGAGTTGTGGGTTGCCCCCTTCAAGAATTCCTTCTGCGGGACAATTGAGACCTTTGGGCAGCTCCAGGACATCCCATATGGAATGACTCCATAGCACCGTTCGAGGGAGGATGCCTGGGAAGCCAGCCTCGCATTCCAATTGTCTCCTAGCAACAAGCCAGTTTAGATCTGATGGCTCTGCGGGAGCAACCGGGGTGGCTGACTTGAAATGGACTTTCCTCACGATGGGTCCTAATGTGTGTTTGTGTCCATGGAACCTTGGAATGGGGCCGTGGCACCGGAACCCTGAAGTATTCTCCTAAGCTTTTGAAAGAGCTCGATGCACATGTTTCCTTGTGGAGAGGAGATTTGTTCTGATTGCTACCTCAGGAAAACCCCTATGCTGGTATTGGAATCCAGGCTTTTGAGGAGACATGCCTCTCACCAAAGCAATGGATCCGATTGGCCAGGGTCCTGTCATGTTCAATCTTCTTCTCTGGGGACATCCATCTATGGTATGAGTGGAGGTTGATGCTCAGCTGCTATCAGACCGCGCTTGTATGTCACGGGCGACATGCCCTATTGGGATGGCCTCAGGGATTTGGAGGGTTCTCCTAATTTTACGGTTTTGGACAATGGAATGGGCAGAGTTCCCATGGATTGGGTAGGCACAGTCCTTATGTGTGGCTCCAGGGACCGAAGCCTGGAGGGTGTGTGGTCCAGGACTTTGAGGACAGAAGTCTGAAAACATAAACTCAACTTAGGTTTGGAGACGTAGGTATGGCAGGCCCGATCTATAAACCATGAGAAGAACTCTTCAGGATATGAAGAAAGAGCGAGTCTGAGGTGCTTGTTCAGTCTTTTGTCTCTAGATTCGGTATCAGCGATGGCCGTGGATTGTCTGGGAATCCTCATGGGCCATGGACGAATCTTCCTCTCTGTGGAATTGGCCCGATCCCAATTCTTTTTCGTCAATCTGTGGAATGGGAGGTCTCCTTTCAGGTTGGTTACCTTAGGTGTCCCGCCAAAAGAGGAATTCCAAAGAAGAGCCCTGGGGAAAAGCGAAGGGACAAGCCGAATTATGGGTAAAATTTGGGGCCTAGGGGCATGGCAAGCCCAATATGCTGTCTCTTCATCCAGCCACTGAGAGGCCTTACCTGAGGACTGGGATCAGGCTGAGGGTCACAATGTGTGTTTGTGATCAATGTAGCCCATAAACATGGGTGGGGCCTCATGGGCCACACTGGTTTCAACTACACTGAACATTGGAAAACATGCCAACCACATGGTTTCTAGCCACGGGGAAGGAGTTGTGATTTCTGCATCACTTACAAGCCTGGGCAGTGATTGGAGATAAGGTCTAGGTTCTGAAACTTGACAACCGAGGTTGGGAAGAGATGACGACCTAAGGACATGGCTCGTCCGGCATGCTCAGTGTTCGAACAGCTTTCTGGGTGGGGCCAGGAAGTCCAGGCTCAGGCTGTGTCAGAAAGGGCAATAGTGCCTAGGTCAGCCTATATATTTGGGGTACAGTCGAATGGCATGCAGGTTGATCCTCATTTGGAGTTTCTGGGTAGCCCCACAGCGCTATGTTTTTCTTCCTGAAGGCTGGCAGAGTGCTGCATTATAGTTCTGGTTTGCAAACTGGAGGGCTTGTGGGCCAGTAGTCTGAAGACGGAAATCTGATAACACAAGCTAGGCTTAGGTTTCTGGGTGAGGACAAGGCAGGAACAATCTACAGACCTGAATCGAGATCTCATGCTTCTGAAGTCAGGGTGAGGATTAGAAGATTGCTCAGGTTGGTGTTTCTGTCCCTGATGGCCCCTTCATGAAGGGGCGGGGTCTCGAGTTCGTGGGGGTTTTCCCACGATGTTAGTTGTGAGAAGGTCCAAACTGCAAAGATTCTTGTGCAGGACAATTGAGACATGTTGGTTGGCTCCAGGCCAACGATTCCGAGCAGGGTTCTAAGGATGGATGCCTGGGTAGCCCACCTTGCATTCCAATTGTGTCCTAGCAACAAGACAGGTTATATCTGCTGGATCTGGGCGAACAATCTGGATCTGGGTTGAAATGGACTCTCCTGTGGATGGATCCTAATATGTTTTTGTGTCTATGGAGACCTTGGAATGAAGGGGTGGCACTGGGGTCCTGAAGGGTTTTTTCAAACAGAGGCTTTGACACAGCTCCAACGTGCAAGTTTCCCATATGTAGATGAGATTTGTTCTGACGGACGAATCAGGAAACAGCCATAGGCTGGTATTGAAATCCAGGCCTCTGAGGAGAGATGACTGGATACCACAGCAATGGATCCGAATAGTGCCTAGGGGCCTGTTCATACATTTTTACCTCTGGGGACATCAGTCTATGCGTCTGAGAGCATGTAGGTGCTCAGATGGGCTCAGATTGCCCCTGTTTGTCCTGGGAAGCCACCACTATTGGGATGGCCTCAGGGAGTTTGCAGGTTTATCCTATTAGTAGGTTGTGGCCATTGGAATGGGCACATACAATTCCCTTGTAGAGGGCAAGTACAATCCTCAGGTTTGGCTCCAGGGGCCTGACCCTGTAGGGTGTGTAGGCCAGAGCTGTTTGGACAGTCGTCTGAAAACACAAACGCGGCTTATGTTTCAGGTCATAGGTATGGCAGGATTGATCTACAGACCATGAGGAGAACACTTCGGGATATGAATAAGGGGCGAGTGTGAGGCTCGTGCTCAAGTTTTTGTCTCTGGATATCGTGTCACTCATGGTCGTGAAATTTCCTGGTGACTTCATGGGAAATGGACGAGTCTTACACTCTGGGGGTTTGGCCCCGTCCAAGGAGTTTTGGGTCATTCTGGGGATGGAAGAAGTCCGTTTTCTTGTTGTTGTTGATTTGCCTTGTTTTGTTTTTTAAACTCAGGTGTCCCACCAAATGGGGGATTCCAGAGTAGAGCCCTGGGGAGGGCCGACCGGACAACCAGAAATGTGGTTAAAAATTGTGGCCTAGGGACATGTCAAGCCCATTATGACATCTAATGGTCGAGCCACTGAGAGGACTTACTAGAGCATAGGACTCACGCTGAGGGTCACAATGCGTGTTTATGCCCACTTTGCAAACAAGAATGGGCAGGGCCTCATGGTGAATCCTGGTTTCTCGTACACTGAACGTTGCACAACATGCCAACCACAAGGTTTCTTGCCATGGGTAAGGACGAGTTCTGATTTCTGCATCACAGGCACCCCTGGGCAGTGATTGGAGATAAGGTCTAGGTTCTGAAGCCTAAAAACTGAGGTAGGGAAGAGATGATGACCTAAGGCCATGGCGGGTCTGATGTGCTCAGTGTGCGGTCAGCTGTCTGGGTGTTGGTCAGGAGGTCCGGGCTCAGGTTGTGTCAGAGAGTGCATTAGTGCCCAGTTTAGACTATATACTTTGGGTACAGTCGAGTGCCATGTATATTTATCCTCATATAAGTTGTCTGGGCAGCTCATTAGGCAAAATTTGTTTTCTAGAGGGCAGGCAGAGTGCTTAATTGTCGGTCCGGAATTTTAAACTTGAGGGATTCGTGTCCAGGAGTGTGAGGACGGAAGACTTAGAACACAAGCTAGACTTGGGTTTCAGGGCGAGGACACGGCAGGTACCACTGTAGATCTGAACCTATATCTCATGCATCTGAAGTCAGGGCGAAGATCAGACGTTGGCTCACGTTGGAGTTTCTGTGCATGACGGACCCTTCATGAAGGGAGCGGAATCTCAAGGCCATGGAGTTTTTCCCACGTTGGGAGTTGTGGGATGCCCCCTTCAAGGATTCCTTCTGCGGGAAAATTGAGACCTGTTGGGCAGCTTCAGGACATCCCATATGGAATGACTCTAGGGCACTGTTCGAGGTTGGATGCCTGGGAAGCAGGCCTCGCATTCCAATTGTCTCCCAGCAACAAGAGAGTTTAGATCTGATGGCTCTGCGGGAGAAACCGGGGTGGCTGACTTGAAATGGACTTTCCTGAGGATGGGTCCTAATGTGTGTTTGTGTCCATGAGGGCCTTAAAATGGGGCGGTGGCACCGGGACCCTGAAGTATTCTCCTAAGCTTTTGACATAGCTCGATGCACAAGGTTCCTTGTGGAGACGAGATTTGTTTTGATGGGTGCCTCAGGAAAACCTCTATGCTGGTATTGGAATCCAGGCTTTTGAGGAGACATGCCTGTAATCCAAAGCAATGTATCCGATTATGGCCTAGGGTCCTGTCTGGTTCAATCTTCTTCTCAGGGGACATCCATCTATGGTATGAGTGGAGGTAGATGCTCAGCTGGTATCAGACCGCCCTTGTTTGTCCCGGGCGACCTACACTATTGGGATGGCCTCAGCGATTTGTAGGGTTCTCCAAATTTTACTGTTTTGGACAATGGCATCGGCAGAATTCCCATGGATTGGGTAGGCACAGTCCTACTGTGTGACTCCAGGGGCCCCAGCCTGGAGGGTGTGTGGCCCAGGACTTTGAGGACAGAAGTCTGAAAACACAAACTCAGCTTAGGTTTGGGGACGTAGGTATGGCAGGCCCGATCTATAAACCATGAGAAGAACTCTTCCGGATATGAAGAAAGAGCGAGTCTGAGGGGCTTGCTCAGGCTTTTGTCTCTGGATTTTGTATCAGAGATGGCCGTGGAATGTTGGGGAGGCCTCATGGGCCATGGACGAATCTTCCTCTCTGTGGATTTGGCCCGATCCCAATTGTTTTTCGTCAATCTGTGGAATGGGAGGACTCATTTCAGTTTTGTTACCTCAGGTGTCCCACCAAAAGAGGAATTCCAAAGCCAAGCCGTGGGGAAGACTGAAGGGACAACCCGAACTATGGTTAAAAATTGGGGCCTAGGGGCATGGCAAGCCCAATATGATATCTCTTCATCCAGCCACTGAGTGGCCTTACTTGAGGACTGGGCTCAGCCTGAGCATCACAATGTGTGTTTGTGACCAATGTGGCCCGCGAGCATGGGCGGGGCCTCATGGGCCACACTGGTTTCAACTACACTGAACGTTGGACAACATGCCAACCACATGGTTTCTTGCCACGGGGAAGGAGTTGTGATTTCTGCATCACTTTCAAGCCTGGGCAGTGATTGGAGATAAGGTCTTGGTTCTGAAACTTGACAACCGAGGTTGGGAAGAGATGACGACCTAAGACCATGGTGGGTCCGATGTGCTCAGTGAGCGGCCAGCTTTCTGTGTGGGGCCAGGTAATCCAGGCTCAGGCTGTGTCAAAAAGGGCAATAGTGCCCAGGTCAGCCTATATATTTGGGGTACAGTCGTATGGCGTGCAGGTTGATTCTCTTTTGGAGTTTCTGGGAAGCCCCAGAAGGCAATGTTTTTCTTCCTGAGGGCAGGAAGAGTGCTGCATTATAGTTCTGGTTTTCAAACTGGAGGCTTGTGGGCCAGTAGTCTGAGGAAGGAAATCTGAGAAAAAGCTAGGCTTAGGTTTCTGGGTGAGGACAAGGCAGGAACAATCTACAGACCTGAATCGAGATCTCGTGCTTATGATGTCAGGGCGAGGATCAGAAGATCGCTCAGGTTGGAGTTTCTGTCCCTGATGGCCCTTCATGAAGGGGCGGGGGTGTCATGAGGCCGTGGGGGTTTTCCCACGTTGTTAGTTGTGAGAAGCTCCAAACTGCAAAGATTCTTCTGCAGGACAATTGAGACCTGTTGGTTGGCTCCAGGGCAACAATTCCGAGCAGGGTTCTAAGGATGGATGGCTGGGTAGCCGACCTCGCATTCCAATTGTGTCCTAGCAACAAGACAGGTTAGATCTGCTGGATCTGGGGGAGCAACCCAGGAGGCTGAGTTGAAATAAACTCTCCTGTGGATGGGTCCTAATGTCTTTTTGTGTCTATGGAGACCTTGGAATGTAGCGGTGGCACTGGGGTCCTGAAGGGTTTTTCCAAACAGAGGCTTTCACACAGCTCCAACGTGCAAGTTTCCCATATGTAGATGAGATGTTTTCTGATGGGTGAGTCAAGAAACAGCCATACGCTGGTATTGAAATCCAGGCTTCTGAGGAGAGATGACTGGATACCACAGCAATGGATCCGTTTAGTGCCTAGGGGCCTGTTCGTTCCTTTTTACCTCTGGGGACATCAGTCTATGCGTCTGAGAGCATGTAGGTGCACAGATGAGCTCAGATTGCCCCTGTTTGTCCTGGGAAGCCACCACTATTGGGATGGCCTCAGGCAGTTTGGAGGTTTATCCTATTAGTAGGGTTGTGGCCATTGGAATGGGCACATACAATTCCCTTGGAGAGGGCAAGTACAGTCCTCAGGTTTGGCTCCAGGGGCCTGAGCCTGTAGGGTGTGTAGGCCAGAGCTGTTTGGACAGTTGTCTGAAAACACAAACTTGGCTTATGTTTCGGGTCATAGGTATGGCAGGACTGATCTACAGACCATGAGGAGAACTCTTCAGGATATGAAAAAAGGGCGAGCGTGAGGCTCGTGCTCAAGTTTTTGTCTCTGGATATCGTGTCACTCATGGTCGTGAAATTTCCGGGTGACTTCATGGGAAATGGACGAGTCTTACTATCTGGGGTTTTGCCCATTCCCAAGAGTTTTGGGTCATTCTGGGGATGGATGAAGTCCGTTTTGTTGTTGTTGTTGTTAATTTGCTTTGTTTTGTTTTTTAACCTCAGGTGTCTCACCAAATGAGGTATTCCAGAGTAGAGCCCTGGGGAGGGCCGACTGGACAACCAGAAATCTGGTTAAAAATTGTGGCCTAGGGACATGTCAAGCCCTTTATGACATCTAATGGTCGAGCCACTGAGAGGACTTACTAGAGCACAGGACTCATGCTGAGGGTCACAATGCGTGTTTATGCCCTCTTCGCACTCAAGAATTGGCGGGGCCTTCGGGTGAATGCTGGTTTCTCCTACACTGAACGTAGGACAACATGCCAACCACAAGGTTTCTTGCCATGGGTAAGGACGAGTTCTGATTTCTACATCACAGGCACCCCTGGGCAGTGGTTGGAGATAAGGTCTAGGTTCTGAAGCCTGAAAAACCGCAGTTGGGAAGAGATGATGACCTAAGGCCATGGCGGTTCTGATGTGCTCAGTGTGCGGTCAGCTGTCTGGGTGTTGGTCAGGAGGTCCGAGCTCAGGTTGTGTCAGACAGTGCATTAGTGCCCAGGTTAGACTATATACTTTGGGTACAGTCGAATGCCATGTAGATTTATCCTCATATAAGGTGCCTGGGCAGCTCATTAGGCCAAATTTTTTTTCTAGACGGCAGGAAGAGTGCTGCATTGTGGGTCTGGAATTGCGAAACTTCCGGGCTTCGGGGCCTGGAGTGTGAGGACGGAAGTCTGAGAACACAAGCTAGACTTGGGTTTCAGGGCCAGGGCACGGCACGTACCCCTGTAGATCTGAACCTATATCTCATGCATCTGAAGTCAGGGCGAGGATCAGACGTTGGCTCAGGTTGGAGTTTCTGTGCATGACGGCCCCTTCATGAAGGGAGCGGAATCTCGAGGCCATGGAGGTTTTCCCACGTTGGGAGTTGTGGGATGCCCCCTTCAAGGATTCCTTCTGCGGGACAATTGAGACTTGTTGGGCAGCTCCAGGACATCCCATATGGAATGACTCCAGGGCACCGTTCGAGGATGGATGCCTGGGAAGCCCGCCTCGCATTCCAATTGTCTCCTAGCAACAAGACAGTTTAGATCTGATGGCTCTGCGGGAGAAACCGGGGTGGCTGACTTGAAATGGACTTTCCTGAGGATGGGTCCTAATGTGTGTTTGTGTCCATGAGGGCCTTAAATTGGGGCGGTGGCACCGGGACCCTGAAGTATTCTCCTAAGCTCTTGACATAGCTCGATGCACAAGGTTCCTTGTGGAGACGAGATTTGTTTTGATGGGTGCCTCAGGAAAACCTCTATGCTGGTATTGGAATCCAGGCTTTTGAGGAGACATGCCTGTAAACCAAAGCAATGTATCCGATTATGGCCTAGGGTCCTGTCTGGTTCAATCTTCTTCTCAGGGGACATCCATCTATGGTATGAGTGGAGGTAGATGCTCAGCTGGTATCAGACCGCCCTTGTTTGTCCCGGGCGACCTGCACTATTGGGATGGGCTCAGGGATTTGTAGGGTTCTCCAAATTTTACTGTTTTGGACAATGGCATCGGCAGAATTCCCATGGATTGGGTAGGCACTGTCCTAATGTGTGACTCCAGGGGCCCCAGCCTGGAGGGTGTGTGGCCCAGGACTTTGAGGACAGAAGTCTGAAAACATAAACTCAGCTTAGGTTTGGGGACGTAGGTATGGCAGGCCCGATCTATAAACCATGAGAAGAACTCTTCCGGATATGAAGAAAGAGCGAGTCTGAGGCGCTTGCTCAGGCTTTTGTCTCTGGATTTTGTATCAGAGATGGCCGGGGAATGTCGGGGAGGCCTCATGGGCCATGGACGAATCTTCCTCTCTGTGGATTTGGCCCGATCCCAATTGTTTTTCGTCAATCTGTGGAATGGGAGGACTCCTTTCAGGTTTGTTACCTCAGGTGTCCCGCCAAAAGAGGAATTCCAAAGAAGAGCCCTGGGGAAAAGTGAAGGGAGAACCAGAACTATGGGTAAAATTTGGGGCCTAGGGGCATGGCAAGCCCAATATGCTATCTCTTCATCCAGCCACTGAGAGGCCTTATTGAGGACTGGGATCAGGGTGAGGGTCACAATGTGTGGTTTTGACCAATGTGGCCCGCAAACATGAGCGGGGCCTCATGGGCCACCCTGGATTCAACTACACTGAACGTTGGACAACATGCCAACCACATGGTTTCTTGCCACGGGGAAGGAGTTGTGTTTTCTGCATCACTTTCAAGCCTGGGCAGTGATTGGAGATAAGGTCTAGGTTCTGAAACTTGACAACCGAGGTTGGGAAGAGATGACGACCTAAGACCATGGTGGGTCCGATGTGCTTAGTGAGTGGCCAGCTTTCTGTGTGGGGCCAGGTAATCCAGGCTCAGGCTGTGTCAAAAAGGGCAATAGTGCCCAGGTCAGCCTATATATTTGGGGTACAGTCGTATGGCGTGCAGGTTGATCCTCTTTTGGAGTTTCTGGGTAGCCCCAGAGGGCAATGTTTTTCTTCCTGAGGGCAGGAAGAGTGCTGCATTATAGTTCTGGTTTTCAAACTGGAGGTTTGTGGGCCAGTAGTCTGAGGAAGGAAATCTGAGAACAAGCTAGGCTTAGGTTTCTGGGTGAGGACAAGGCAGGAACAATCTACAGACCTGAATTGAGATCTCGTGCTTATGATGTTAGAGCGAGGATCAGAAGATCACTCAGGTTGGTGTTTCTGTCCCTGATGGCCCTTCATGAAGGGGTGGGGGGGTCATGAGGCCGTGGGGGTTTTCCCACTATGTTAGTTGTGAGAAGCTTCAAACTGCAAAGATTGTTCTGCAGGACAATTGAGAACTGTTGGTTGGCTCCAGGGCAACGATTCCAAGCAGGGTTCTAAGGATGGATGGCTGGGCAGCCCACCTCGCATTCCAATTGTGTCCTAGCAACAAGACAGGTTAGATCTGCTGGATCTGGGGGAGCAACCCAGGAGGCTGAGTTGAAATGGACTCTCCTGTGGATGGATCCTAATATGTTTTTGTGTCTAGGGAGATCTTGGAATTAAGCGGTGGCACTGGGGCCCTGAAGGGTTTTTTCAAACAGAGGCTTTGACACAGCTCCAACGTGCAAGTTTCCCATATGTAATTGAGATTTGTTCTGAGGGATGAGTCAGGAAACAGCAATACGCTGGTATTGAAATCCAGGCCTCTGAGGAGAGATGACTGGAGAGCACAACAATGAATCCAAATAGTGCCTAGGGGCCTGTTCGTACCTTTTTACCTCTGGGGACATCAGTCTATGCATCTGAGTGCATGTAGGTGTCAGATGGGCTCAGATTGCTCCTGTTTGTCCTGGAGAGCCACCACTATTGGGATGGCCTCAGGGAGTTTGGAGGTTTATCCTATTAGTAGGTTGTGGCCATTGGAATGGGCACATACAATTCCCTTGGAGAGGGCAAGTACAGTCCTCAGGTTTGGCTCCAGGGGCCTGAGCCTGTAGGGTGTGTAGGCAGAGCTGTTTGGACAGTTGTCTGAAAACACAAACGCGGCTTATGTTTCGGGTAATAGGTATGGCAGTATTGATCTACAGACCATGAGGAGAACTCTTCGGGATATGAAAAAAGGGCGAGTGTCAGGCTCTTGCTCAAGTTTTTGTCTCTGGATATCGTGTCACTCATGGTCATGAAATTTCCGGTTGACCTCATGGGAAATGGACGAGTCTTACTCTCTGGTGGTTTGTCCCCATCGCAAGATTTTGGGGTCATTTTGTGGGATGGAAGAAGTCCATTTTGTTGTTGTTGTGATTTGCCTTGTTTTGTTTTTTAACCTCAGGTGTCTCACCAAATGAGGTATTCCAGAGTAGAGCCCTGGGGAGGGCCGACTGGAAACCAGAAATCTGGTTACAAATTTGGGCCTAGGGACATGTCAAGCCCATTATGACATCTAATGGTCGAGCGACTGAGAGGACTTACTAGAGGACAGGACTCACACTGAGGGTCACAATGCGTGTTTATGCCCACTTCGCAAACAAGAATGGGCGGGGCCTCATGGTGAATCCTGGTTTCTCCTACACTGAACGTTGGACAACCTGCCAACGACAAGATTTCTTGCCATGGGTAAGGAAGTGTTCTGATTTCTGCATCACAGTCACCCTTGGGCAGTTATTGGAGATAAGGTCTAGATTCTGAAGCCTGAAAACGGAGGTAGGGAAGAGATGATAACCTAAGGCCATGGCGGGTCTGATGTGCTCAGTGTGCGGTCAGCTGTCTGGGTGTTGGTCAGGAGGTCCGGGCTCAGGTTGTGTCAGACAGTGCATTAGTGCCCCCGTAGACTATATAATTTGGGTAAAGTCGAGTGCCATGTAGACTTATCCTCATATAAGTTGTCTGGGCAGCTCATTAGGCAAAATTTGTTTTCTAGAGGGCAGGCAGAGTGCTTCATTGTCGGTCCGGAATTGCCAAACTTGAGGGCTTCGTGTCCAGGAGTGTGAGGACGGAAGTCTGAGAACACAAGATAGACTTGTGTATCAGGGCGAGGACACGGCAGGGACCACTGTAGATCTGAACCAATATCTCATGCATCTGAAGTCAGGGCGAGGATCAGACGTTGGCTCACGTTGGAGTTTATGTGCATGACGGCCCCTTCATGAAGGGAGTGAAATCTCGAGGCCATGTAGGTTTTCCCACGTTGGGTGTTGTGGGATGCCCCCTTCAAGGATACCTTCTGCGGGACAATTGAGACCTGTTGGGCAGCTTCAGGACATCCCATATGGAATGACTCCAGGGCACCATTCGAGAATGGATGACTGGGAAGCAGGCCTCGCATTCCAATTTTCTCCTAGCAACAAGAGAGTTTAGATCTGATGGCTCTGCGTGAGCAACAGGAGTGACTGACTTGAAATGGACTTTCCTGAGGATGGGTCCTAATGTGTGTTTGTGTCCATGAGGGCCTTAAAATGGGGCGGTGGCACCGGGACCCTGAAGTATTCTCCTAAGCTTTTGACATAGCTCGATGCACAAGGTTCCTTGTGGAGACGAGATTTGTTCTAATGGGTGCCTCAGAAAAACCCCTATGCTGGTATTGGAATCCAGGCTTTTGAGGAGACATGCCTGTAAACCAAAGCAATGTATCCGATTATGGCCTAGGGTCCTTTCTGGTTCAATCTGCTTCTCAGGGGACATCCATCTATGGTATGAGTGGAGGTAGATGCTCAGCTGGTATCAGACCGCCCTTGTTTGTCCCGGGCGACCTGCACTATTGGGATGGCCTCAGGGATTTGGAGGGTTCTCCTAATTTTACGGTTTTGGACCATGGAATGGGCAGAATTCCCATGGATTGGTTAGACACAGTCCTAATGTGTGACACCTGGGGCCCCAGCCTGGAAGGTGTGTGGCCCAGGACTTTGGGGACAGAAGTCTGAAAACACAAACTCAGCTTAGCTTTGGGGAGGTAGGTATGGCAGGCCCGATCTATAAACCATGAGAAGAACTCTTCCGGATATAAAGAAAGAGCGAGTCTGAGGCACATGCTCAGGCTTTTGTCTCTGGATTTTGTATCAGAGATGGCCGTGGAATGTCGGGGAAGCCTCATGGGCCATGGACGAATCTTTCTCTCTGGGGATTTGGTCCGATCCCAATTGTTTTTCATCAATCTGTGGAATGGGAGGACTCCTTTCAGGTTTGTTACCTCAGGTGTCCCGCCAAAAGAGGAATTCCAAAGATGAGCCCTGGGGTAAAGTGAAGGGAGAACCCGAACTATGGGTAAAATTTGGGGCCTAGGGGCATGGCAAGCCGAATATGCTGACTCTTCATCCAGCCACTGAGAGGCCTTACCTGAGGCCTGGGATCAGGCTGAGGGACACAATGTGTGTTTGTGACCAATGTGGCCCATTAACATGAGCGGGGCATCATGGGCCACACTGGTTCAACTACACTGAACGTTGGAAAAACATGCCAACCACTAGGATTCTTGCCAAGGCGAAGGAGAAGTTCTGATTCTTGTATCACGTTCACTCCTGAGCAGTGAGTGGAGATAAGGTCTAGGTTCTGAAGGTGAAAACTGAGGTTGTGTAGAGTTGATGGCCTAAAGCCATTGTGGGTGTGATATGCTCTGTTTATGGCCAGCTGTCTGGGTGTTGGACTGGAGGTCTGCCCTCAGGCTGTGTCAGACAGGGCTTTAGTGCACAGGCTAGACTGTATAATTGGGGTATGGTCGAGTGGCATGCAGGTTGTTACTCATTTGGCGTTTCCGGTTAGCCCTATAGGGCAACATTTTTCTTCTGGAGGGCAGGCAGAGTGCTGCATTGTGTCTCCAGAATTGCCAAACTGGAGGGGTGTGGCCAGGATTGTGAGGAAGGAAGTCTGAAAACACAAGCTAGCACTAGTTTTGGGTCCAAGAGCATGGCAGGCCCACTCTGCAGAGGCTGAATCGAGATCTCCTGCAGGTGAGGTCAGGGCGAGTATCAGATGTTTCCTCAAGCTGGAGTTTGTGTCCATGACGGCCCCTTCCTGAAGGGGGTGGGGGCGTCATGAGGCCAGGGAGGTTTCCCTACGCTGGGAGTTGTGAGCTGCTCCAAACTTCAAAGTTTCCTTCTTCAGGACAGTCGAGTACTATTGGATGGTTCCAGGATGCCCCATACAGAAAGACTCGAGAGCAGGGGCCTAAGCATTGATGCCGAGACACGCCAACTCACCTTCCCATTGCCTGGTCGAGACAAGGCACGCTCAATCTGCGGGCTCTTGGGTGAGCTACCCAGAATGCTGAGTTTAAATGGACTCTCCTGTGGATGAGTCATAATGTGGGTTGGTGGCCACGGAGACCTTGGAATGTGGAAGTCGCTAAGGGACTCGGCAGGAATCTCCAACCCGAAGGGCTTGACACAACTCCAACAAGGAAGCTTCCCATGTGGAGATGAGAGGTCTTCTGTCTGGTGCCTCAGGAAAGCCCCGTGTGCTGGACTTCGAACCCAGGCCTCTGAGGAGTGATACCTGGACACCAAAGCAAGAGTTCATAATAGGGCCTAGGGGCCTGTCTGGTTCAATCTTCTGTCTCTGCGGATATCTGTCTGTGTGTCTGCATGGAGGTAGTAGTTGCTCAGCTTGTGTCATAATGCCCCTATTTGTCCAGTGCGGCTTGCGGTAGTGGGATGTCCTTGGGGACCTTGAGGTTTCTACTATTTTGTAGAGTTGTGGCCAATGGAATGGGCAGTTTCTTAGGAGAGAGCAGGCACAGTTCTGTGGTGTGGCTCCAGAGAACCCAGCCTGGAGGCTGTGTGGTCCATGGCTGTGCAGACAGACATCCAAAAACCCTAACTCAGCTCAGGTTTGGGGCCGAGGTTACGGCAGGCCTGATCTACAGTCCATGAGGGGAGCTCCTCTGGATATGAAAGAAGGGTGAGAGGGAGGCAGTCGCTCAGGCTTTTGTCTCTGGATGTTTTGTCCACAAAGGCCATTTAATGTAGGAGTTGCCTCATGGGTCGTAGAAGTCTCCCTCTCTGGTAGTTTGTCCAGCCCCCAAGAGTTTGGGGTCATCTGTGGGAAGGGAAGTGTCCTGTTTTCTGCTTCATGTGTACCCCCAGTAGAGGGATTCTAGAGCATAGCAGTGGGTACTGACAACTGGAATACTCGCCCTCTGGTTAAGCCTGGGGGCCTATGGATATGACAAGCCCCATATGCAGGATCTTGGTCCAGCCACTGAGAGGCGTTACTTTAATACGGGACTCACGCTGCAGGTCACAATGCATGTCTGTGCCCTAGGCGGCCCTCAAGCACTGGCGTGGCCTTTCGGACAATGTAGGTTTTCCCACATAGAACGTTGGACAACATGCCAACCACAAGGTTTCTGGCCATGGAGAAGGAGGAATTCTAATTTCTGCATCAGGAATTCTAATTTCTGATTGGAGATAAGGTCTAGGTTCTGAAGCCTGAAAACCGAGGTTGGGAAGAGATGACGACCTACAGCCATAGCGGGTCCTATGTGTCCAGGTTGGGGCCAGCTGTCTGGGTGTCGTTTGGGATGTCTTGTCTCAGGCTGTGCCAGACAGGGCATTAGAATACAGGGTGGGCTGTATAATTGCTTTACAATCGAGTGGCATGCATTAGAAAATCATTTGGGGTTTCTTATTAGCAGCATAGGGCAAAGTTTTTCTTCTGGAGGGCAGGCAGAGTGCTGCATTGTGGCATCGGAATTCCCAAACTGGAGGGCTTGTGGGCCAGGAGAGTGAGGACGGGAGCTGAGAACACAAGCTAGGCTTAGGTTTCGGGGCAAGGACATGGCAGGCACACTCTGCAGAGCTGAATTGAGATCTCATGCGTCTGAAGTCAGTCGAGGTTCAGACTTGGCACAGGGTTGAGTTTCTGTCCATGTTGGCCCCTTCAAGAAGAGGGGGGATTATGAGGCCATGGGGGTTTTGCAACTATTGGAGTTGTGAGATGCTCCAAACCGCGAGGATTCCTTCTTTGGGACAATTAAGATTTGTTGGATGGCTCCAGGACGTCTTATAAGGTATTTTTCCAGAACAGGGTTCTACGTATGGATGCCTGGGCAGCAGCCTCACATTCCAATTGTCTCCTAGCAATGAGAAACGTTTGATCTGCTGTCCTGGGGTAGCAACAGAGGGGTCTGAGTTGAAATGGACTTTCCTGAGGATGGTCTTAATGTTGGTTTGAGTCCATGGAGACCTTGGTATGGGGCAGTGGCACCAGGGCCCTGAAGGATTCTCCTAACCAGAGGTTATGACAAAGCTCCAATGAGCAAGTTTTCCATGGGGAGACGAGATTTGTTCTTATTGGTGCCTCAGGAAACCACCATATGCTGGTATTGGAAACGAGGCCTCTGAGGAGAGATGCCTGGAAACCAAAGCAATGGATCTGATTAGGGCCTTGGTGCCTGTCCGGTTCAATATTCTTCTCTGGGGACATCTGTTGTCTGAGTGGAGGTAGTTGCTCAGCTGGTTTGAGATCACCCCTGTTTGTCCTGGGCGGCCTACACTATTGGGATGGCCTCGGTGACTTTGGAGGTTTTTCCTCATTTGCAAGGTTGTGGCCAATGGAATGGGAAGAATTCCCTTGAAAGGGAAGCACAGTCCTGAGGTGTGGCTCCAGGGACCCAAGTGTGGAGCGTGTGTGGTCCAGGGCTATTTGGACAAAAGTCTGAAAACACAAACTCCACTTTGTTTGGAGGATGTAGGTATGGCCGGGCAGTATTAGACCGTGAGGAGAACTCTAAGGGATATGAAAAAAGGGCGAATGTGAGGTGCTCTCATGCTTTTTTTTTTTTTTTTTCTGGAAATGTGTCACCGAATGCCATGGAATGTCCTGGTGTCCTCATGGGCCATCAATGAGGCTCACTTTCTGGGGATTTAACCTGATCCCAAGAGTTTGGGTTCATTCTGTCGGAAGGGAGGAGGCCTTTCTGTTTTTTTTGTTTATTTTTTTTTATTTTCATTTTTTTTTTTTTTTACCTCAGGTGGACCACCAAAAGAGGGATTCCAGAGCAGAGTCGTGGGTTGGGGCAACTGGACAACCAGACCTCTGGTTAACATTGGGACCTAAGAACATGGCAAGCCCCATATGTGGGCTCTTGGTCCAGACACTGAGAGGCCTTCCTTGAGGATAGGTCTCACACTGAGTTTCACAATGTGTTTTTGAGCCCAAGGAGCCCCTCAAGGCAGGGCGTGGCCTAATGTACCATGCTGGTTTCTCCTACACTGAACGTTGCACAATATGGTAACCACAAGTTTTCTGGCCATGGGGAAGATGGAGTTCTAATTTCTGCAACACTTTCACTCCTGGACTGTGATTGGATTTAAGGTCTAGGTTCTGAAGCCTGAAACCTGAGGTTGGGAAGAGATGAAGACCTAAGGCCATGGTGTGTCTGATGTGCTCAGTGTTCGGCCAGCTGTTGAGTGTGGGTTAGGAGGTGCAGGCTCAGGCTGTGGCAGACAGGGAATTAATGCCCAGGCTAGACTGTATCATTGGGGTGCAGTCGAGTTTCGTGCAGGATGGTACTCATTTGTGGTTACTGGGTATCCCCAAAGGGCAACGTTTTTCTTCTGGAGGGAAGACACAGTGCCACATAGTTGTTCCAGAATTCCCAAACTGGAAGGCTTGTGGGCCCGGAGTGTGAGGAAAAAATTCTGAGAACACAAGCCAGACTTAGATTTCGGGGTGAGGGGACGGCAGGCACCCTCTGCAGAGATGATTCGAGATCCTGTATACCTGAAGACAGAGCTAGGATCAGACGTTGGCTTAGGTCGGAGTTTCTGTCCATGACGGCCCCTTCATGAAGGGGAGGGTGTCACGAGGACATGGAGGTTTTCCCACGATGGGAATTGTGAGATGGTCCAAACCGCAATGATTCCTTCTGTGGGACAGGTGAGACCTGTTGGATGGCTCCCGGACATCCCATAAGGAAGTTATCCAGAGCAGGGTTCTAAGGATGGATGCCTGGGCAGCCTGCCTCCCATTCCAGGTGTCTCATAGAGCCAAGGCAAGTTCGATCTGCTGAATCCAGGGGAGCAACCGAGGCGGGTGTGTTGAAATGGGTGAGTTGAGGATAGGTCATAATGTGCATTTGTGTCCATGTAGACATTGGAATGGGGTGCTTGATCCGGGGCCTTGAGGGATGTTCATAACGGAGGTTTTGATGGAGCTCTAAAGATTATGTTTCCTATGTAGAGAAGAGAATTGTTTTGATGAGTGCCTAAGGAATCTCCCATATGTCGGTATTGGAAACCAGGCCTCTGAGGAGAGATGACTGGAATCAAAAGCAATGGATCTGATTAGGGCCTAAGTGCCTGTCCAGTTCAATCTTATTCTATGGGGATATCTGTCTCTGGGTCTGAGTGGAGGTAGTTTCCTAACTTGTGAAAGATCATCCCTGTGTGTCCTGGGCAGCCAACACTATTCGGATGGCCTCGTGGAGATTGGAGGATACTCCTAATCTATAGGGTTGTGGCCAATGGAAATGGCAGAATTCCCCTGGAGAGGAAAGCCACAGTCCTGAGGTGTGGCTCCAGGGGCCCCAACTTGGATGGTGTGTGGGCCAGGCCTGTGGAGACAGAAGTCTGAAAACACAAACTCAGCTTAGGTTTGGGGATGTATGTATGAAGGCTCAATCTACAGAACGTGAGAATTTTCCGGGCTATGAACAAAGGGCGAGTATGTGGCGATTGCTCAGGCTTTTGTCTCTGGATTTTGTGTCAACGGTGGCCGTGGAATGTCGGGATGTCCTCAAGGGCCATGGACAAATCTTTCTCTGGTGATATGGCCTGATCCCAAGTGGTTGGGATCATTTTGTGGATTGGAAGAGTCCTTTCTGTGTATATATATATATATATATATATATATATATATATATATATATGTTTTTTTTTTTTTTTTTTACCTCAGGTGTCCCACCAAAGAGGGATTCCAGAGTAGAGCCCTGAGTAGGGGTGACTAGTCATCTCGAACTCTGGTTGAGATTGGGGGACTAGGGACTTGGCAAGCCCCATATGTGGGCTGTTGTTCCAGTCACTAAGAGGCTTTACATGAGGATAGGGCTCACGCTGAGGGTCACAATGTGTGTTTGTGCAAATTGTGGCCCTCAGGGAGAGGTGGGGCCTCATAGCCCATGCTGCTTTCTCCTACAATGAACAATGGACAACATGCCAACCACTAGGTTACTTGCCAAGGCGAAGGAGAAGTTCTGATTCTTGCATCACGTTCACTCCTGAGCAGTGAGTGGAGAGAAGGCCTAGGTTCTGAAGGTGAAAACTGAGGTTGGGTAGAGATGATGGCCTAAAGCCATTGTGGGTGTGATATGCTCTGTGGACGGCCAGCTTTCTGAGTGTTGGACTGGAGGTCTGCCCTCAGGCTGTGTCAGACAGGGCTTTAGTGCACAGGCTAGACTGTATAATTGGGGTATGGTCGAGTGGCATGCAGGTTGTTACTCATTTGGCGTTTCCGGTTAGCCCTATAGGGCAACATTTTTCTTCTGGAGGGCAGGCAGAGTGCTGCATTGTGTCTCCAGAATTGCCAAACTGGAAGGGTGTGGCCAGGATTGTGAGGAAGGAAGTCTGAAAACACAAGCTAGCACGAGTTTTGGGGCCAAGAGCATGGCAGGCCCACTCTGCAGAGGCTGAATCGAGATCTCCTGCAGGTGAGGTCAGGGCGAGTATCAGATGTTGCCTCAAGCTGGAGTTTGTGTCCATGACGGCCCCTTCCTGAAGGGGGTGGGGGCGTCATGAGGCCAGGGAGGTTTCCCTATGCTGAGAGTTGTGAGCTGCTCCAAACTTCAAAGTTTCCTTCTTCAGGACAGTCGAGTACTATTGGATGGTTCCAGGATGCCCCATACAGAAAGACTCGAGAGCAGGGGCCTAAGCATGGATGTCGAGACACGCCAACTCACCTTCACATTGCCTGGTCGAGACAAGGCACGCTCAATCTGCGGGCTCTTGGGTGAGCTACCCAGAAGGCTGAGTTTAAATGGACTCTGCTGAGGATGAGTCATAATGTGGGTTGGTGGCCATGGAGACCTTGGAATGTGGCAGTAGCTAAGGGACTCGGCAGGATTCTCCAACCCGAAGGGCTTGACACAACTCCAACAAGGAAGCTTCCCATGTGGAGATGAGAGGTCTTCTGTCTGGTGCCTCAGGAAAGCCCTGTATGCTGGTCTTCAAACCCAGGCCTCTGAGGAGTGATACGTGGACACCAAAGCAAGAGTTCATAATAGGGCCTAGGGGCCTGTCTGGTTCAATCTTCTGTCTCTGCGGATATCTGTCTGTGTGTCTGCATGGAGGTAGTAGTTGCTCAGCTTGTGTCATAATGCCCCTATTTGTCCAGTGCGGCTTGCGGTAGTGGGATGTCCTTGGGGACCTTGAGGTTTCTACTATTTTGTAGAGTTGTGGCCAATGGAATGGGCAGTTTCTTAGGAGAGAGCAGGCACAGTTCTGTGGTGTGGCTCCAGAGACCCCAGCCTGGAGGCTGTGTGGGCCATGGCTGTGCAGACAGACATCCAAAAACCCTAACTCAGCTCAGGTTTGGGGCCGAGGTTACGGCAGGCCTGATCTACAGTCCATGAGGGGAGCTCCTCTGGATATGAAAGAAGGGTGAGAGGGAGGCAGTCGCTCAGGCTTTTGTCTCTGGATGTTTTGTCCACAATGGCCATTTAATGTAGGAGTTGCCTCATGGGTCGTAGAAGTCTCCCTCTCTGGTAGTTTGTCCAGCCCCCAAGAGTTTGGGGTCATTCTGTGGGAAGGGAAGTGTCCTGTTTTCTGCTTCATGTGTCCCCCCAGTAGAGGGATTCTAGAGCATAGCAGTGGGTACTGACAACTGGAATACTCGCCCTCTGGTTAAGCCTGGGGGCTTATGGATATGACAAGCCCCATATGCAGGATCTTGGTCCAGCCACTGAGAGGCGTTACTTTAATACGGGACTCACGCTGCAGGTCACAATGCATGTCTGTGCCCTAGGCGGCCCTCAAGCACTGGCGTGGCCTTTCGGACAATGTAGGTTTTCCCACATAGAACGTTGGACAACATGCCAACCACAAGATTTCTGGCCATGGGGAAGGAGGAATTCTAATTTCTGCATCACGTTCACCCCTGGGCAGTGATTGGAGATAAGGTCTAGGTTCTGAAGCCTGAAAACCGAGGTTGGGAAGAGATGACGACCTACAGCCATAGCGGGTCCTATGTGTCCAGGTTGGGGCCAGCTGTCTGGGTGTCGTTTGGGATGTCTTGTCTCAGGCTGTGCCAGACAGGGCATTAGAATACAGGGTGGGCTGTATAATTGCTTTACCATCGAGTGGCATGCATTAGAATATCATTTGGGGTTTCTTATTAGCAGCATAGGGCAAAGTTTTTCTTCTGGAGGGCAGGCAGAGTGCTGCATTGTGGCATCGGAATTCCCAAACTGGAGGGCTTGTGGGCCAGGAGAGTGAGGACGGGAGCTGAGAACACAAGCTAGGCTTAGGTTTCGGGGCAAGGACATGGCAGGCACACTCTGCAGAGCTGAATTGAGATCTCATGCGTCTGAAGTCAGTCGAGGTTCAGACTTGGCACAGGGTTGAGTTTCTGTCCATGTTGGCCCCTTCAAGAAGAGGGGGGATTATGAGGCCATGGGGGTTTTGCAACTATTGGAGTTGTGAGATGCTCCAAACCGCGAGGATTCCTTCTTTGGGACAATTAAGATTTGTTGGATGGCTCCAGGACATCTTATAAGGTATTTTTCCAGAACAGGGTTCTACGTATGGATGCCTGGGCAGCAGCCTCACATTCCAATTGTCTCCTAGCAATGAGAAACGTTTGATCTGCTGTCCTGGGGTAGCAACAGAGGGGTCTGAGTTGAAATGGACTTTCCTGAGGATGGTCTTAATGTTGGTTTGAGTCCATGGAGACCTTGGTATGGGGCAGTGGCACCAGGGCCCTGAAGGATTCTCCTAACCAGAGGTTATGACAAAGCTCCAATGAGCAAGTTTTCCATGGGGAGACGAGATTTGTTCTTATTGGTGCCTCAGGAAACCACCATATGCTGGTATTGGAAACGAGGCCTCTGAGGAGAGATGCCTGGAAACCAAAGCAATGGATCTGATTAGGGCCTTGGTGCCTGTCCGGTTCAATATTCTTCTCTGGGGACATCTGTTGTCTGAGTGGAGGTAGTTTCTCAGCTAGTTTGAGATCACCCCTGTTTGTCCTGGGCGGCCTACACTATTGGGATGGCCTCGGTGACTTTGGAGGTTTTTCCTCATTTGCAAGGTTGTGGCCAATGGAATGGGAAGAATTCCCTTGAAAGGGAAGCACAGTCCTGAGGTGTGGCTCCAGGGACCCAAGTGTGGAGCGTGTGTGGTCCAGGGCTATTTGGACAAAAGTCTGAAAACACAAACTCCACTTTGTTTGGAGGATGTAGGTATGGCCGGGCCGTATTAGACCGTGAGGAGAACTCTAAGGGATATGAAAAAAGGGCGAATGTGAGGTGCTCTCATGCTTTTTTTTTTTTTTCTGGAAATGTGTCACCGAATGCCATGGAATGTCGTGGTGTCCTCATGGGCCATCAATGAGGCTCACTTTCTGGGGATTTAACCTGATCCCAAGAGTTTAGGTTCATTCTGTCGGAAGGGAGGAGGCCTTTCTGTTTTTTTTGTTTATTTTATTTTTATTTTTATTTTATTTTTTTTTTTACCTCAGGTGGACCACCAAAAGAGGGATTCCAGAGCAGAGTCGTGGGTTGGGGCAACTGGACAACCAGACCTCTGGTTAACATTGGGACCTAAGAACATGGCAAGCCCCATATGTGGGCTCTTGGTCCAGACACTGAGAGGCCTTCCTTGAGGATAGGTCTCACACTGAGTTTCACAATGTGTTTTTGAGCCCAAGGAGCCCCTCAAGGCAGGGCGTGGCCTAATGTACCATGCTGGTTTCTCCTACACTGAACGTTGCACAATATGGTAACCACAAGTTTTCTGGCCATGGGGAAGATGGAGTTCTAATTTCTGCAACACTTTCACTCCTGGACTGTGATTGGATTTAAGGTCT
This sequence comes from Mustela nivalis, assembly GCF_964662115.1. Lineage (NCBI taxonomy): Eukaryota > Metazoa > Chordata > Mammalia > Carnivora > Mustelidae > Mustela > Mustela nivalis. The sequence continues at coordinate 233,741 of NW_028135759.1, read as the reverse complement.
AGGTTCTGAAGCCTGAAACCTGAGGTTGGGAAGAGATGAAGACCTAAGGCCATGGTGTGTCTGATGTGCTCAGTGTTCGGCCAGCTGTTGAGTGTGGGTTAGGAGGTGCAGGCTCAGGCTGTGGCAGACAGGGAATTAATGCCCAGGCTAGACTGTATCATTGGGGTGCAGTCGAGTTTCGTGCAGGATGGTACTCATTTGTGGTTACTGGGTATCCCCAAAGGGCAACGTTTTTCTTCTGGAGGGAAGACACAGTGCCACATAGTTGCTCCAGAATTCCCAAACTGGAAGGCTTGTGGGCCCGGAGTGTGAGGAAAAAATTCTGAGAACACAAGCCAGACTTAGATTTCGGGGTGAGGGGACGGCAGGCACCCTCTGCAGAGATGATTCGAGATCCTGTATACCTGAAGACAGAGCTAGGATCAGACGTTGGCTTAGGTCGGAGTTTCTGTCCATGACGGCCCCTTCATGAAGGGGAGGGTGTCACGAGGACATGGAGGTTTTCCCACGATGGGAATTGTGAGATGGTCCAAACCGCAATGATTCCTTCTGTGGGACAGGTGAGACCTGTTGGATGGCTCCCGGACATCCCATAAGGAAGTTATCCAGAGCAGGGTTCTAAGGATGGATGCCTGGGCAGCCTGCCTCCCATTCCAGGTGTCTCATAGAGCCAAGGCAAGTTCGATCTGCTGAATCCAGGGGAGCAACCGAGGCGGGTGTGTTGAAATGGGTGAGTTGAGGATAGGTCATAATGTGCATTTGTGTCCATGTAGACATTGGAATGGGGTGCTTGATCCGGGGCCTTGAGGGATGTTCATAACGGAGGTTTTGATGGAGCTCTAAAGATTATGTTTCCTATGTAGAGAAGAGAATTGTTTTGATGAGTGCCTAAGGAATCTCCCATATGTCGGTATTGGAAACCAGGCCTCTGAGGAGAGATGACTGGAATCAAAAGCAATGGATATGATTAGGGCCTAAGTGCCTGTCCAGTTCAATCTTATTCTATGGGGATATCTGTCTCTGGGTCTGAGTGGAGGTAGTTTCCTAACTTGTGAAAGATCATCCCTGTGTGTCCTGGGCAGCCAACACTATTCGGATGGCCTCGTGGAGATTGGAGGATACTCCTAATCTATAGGGTTGTGGCCAATGGAAATGGCAGAATTCCCCTGGAGAGGTAAGCCACAGTCCTGAGGTGTGGCTCCAAGGGCCCCAACTTGGATGGTGTGTGGGCCAGGACTGTGGGGACAGAAGTCTGAAAACACAAACTCAGCTTAGGTTTGGGGATGTATGTATGAAGGCTCAATCTACAGACTGTGAGAATTTTCCGGGCTATGAACAAAGGGCGAGTATGTGGCGCTTGCTCAGGCTTTTGTCTCTGGATTTTGTGTCAACGGTGGCCGTGGAATGTCGGGGTGTCCTCAAGGGCCATGGACAATTCTTTCTCTGGTGATTTGGCCTGATCCCAAGTGGTTGGGATCATTCTGTGATGGGAAGAGTCCTTTATGTATTTTTTTTTTTTACCTCAGTTGTCCCACCAAAGAGGGATTCCAGAGTAAAGCCCTGAGTAGGGGTGACTAGACATCTCGAACTCTGGTTGAGATTGGGGGACTAGGGGCTTGGCAAGCCCCATATGTGGGCTGTTGTTCCAGTCACTAAGAGGCTTTACATGAGGATAGGGCTCACGCTGAGTGTCACAATGTGTGTTTGTGCACATTGTGGCCCTCAGGGATAGGTGGGGCCTCTTAGTCCAAGGTGCTTTCTCCTACAATGAACATTGGAAAACATGCCAACCACTAGGTTTCTTGCCAAGGCGAAGGAGAAGTTCTGATTCTTGCATCACGTTCACTCCTGAGCAGTGAGTGGAGATAAGGTCTAGGTTCTGAAGGTGGAAACTGAGGTTGGGTAGAGATGATGGCCTAAAGCCATTGTGGGTGTGATATGCTCTGTGTACGGCCAGCTGTCTGGGTGTTGGACTGGAGGTCTGCCCTCAGGCTGTGTCAGACAGGGCTTTAGTGCACAGGCTAGACTGTATAATTGGGGTATGGTCGAGTGGCATGCAGGTTGTTACTCATTTGGTGTTTCCGGTTAGCCCTATAGGGCAACATTTTTCTTCTGGAGGGCAGGCAGAGTGCTGCATTGTGTCTCCAGAATTGCCAAACTGGAGGGGTGTGGCCAGGATTGTGAGGAAGGAAGTTTGAAAACACATGCTAGCACGAGTTTTGGGTCCAAGAGCATGGCAGGCCCACTCTGCAGAGGCTGAATCGAATCTCCTGCAGGTGAGGTCAGGCCGAGTACCAGATGTTGCCTCAAGCTGGAGTTTGTGTCCATGACGGCCCCTTCCTGAAGGGTTGGGGGCGTCATGAGGCCAGGGAGGTTTCCCTACGCTGGGAGTTGTGAGCTGCTCCAAACTTCAAAGTTTCCTTCTTCAGGACAGTCGAGTACTATTGGATGGTTCCAGGATGCCCCATACAGAAAGACTCGAGAGCAGGGGCCTAAGCATGGATGCCGAGAAACGCCAACTCACCTTCCCATTGCCTGGTCGAGACAAGGCACGCTCAATCTGCGGGCTCTTGGGTGAGCTACCCAGAAGGCTGAGTTTAAATGGACTCTCCTGAGGATGAGTCATAATGTGGGTTGGTGGCCATGGAGACCTTGGAATGTGGCAGTAGCTAAGGGACTCGGCAGGATTCTCCAACCCGAAGGGCTTGACACAACTCCAACAAGGAAGCTTCCCATGTGGAGATGAGAGGTCTTCTGTCTGGTGCCTCAGGAAAGCCCCGTATGCTGGTCTTCGAACCCAGGCCTCTGAGGAGTGATACGTGGACACCAAAGCAAGAGTTCATAATAGGGCCTAGGGTCCTGTCTGGTTCAATCTTCTGTCTCTGCGGATATCTGTCTGTGTGTCTGCATGGAGGTAGTAGTTGCTCAGCTTGTGTCATAATGCCCCTATTTGTCCAGTGCGGCTTGCGGTAGTGGGATGTCCTTGGGGACCTTGAGGTTTCTACTATTTTGTAGAGTTGTGGCCAATGGAATGGGCAGTTTCTTAGGAGAGAGCAGGCACAGTTCTGTGGTGTGGCTCCAGAGAACCCAGCCTGGAGGCTGTGTGGGCCATGGCTGTGCAGACAGACATCCAAAAACCCTAACTCAGCTCAGGTTTGGGGCCGAGGTTACGGCAGGCCTGATCTACAGTCCATGAGGGGAGCTCCTCTGGATATGAAAGAAGGGTGAGAGGGAGGCAGTCGCTCAGGCTTTTGTCTCTGGATGTTTTGTCCACAATGGCCGTTTAATGTAGGAGTTGCCTCATGGGTCGTAGAAGTCTCCCTCTCTGGTAGTTTGTCCAGCCCCCAAGAGTTTGGGGTCATTCTGTGGGAAGGGAAGTGTCCTGTTTTCTGCTTCATGTGTCCCCCCAGTAGAGGGATTCTAGAGCATAGCAGTGGGTACTGACAACTGGAATACTCGCCCTCTGGTTAAGCCTGGGGGCTTATGGATATGACAAGCCCCATATGCAGGATCTTGGTCCAGCCACTGAGAGGCGTTACTTTAATACGGGACTCACGCTGCAGGTCACAATGCATGTCTGTGCCCTAGGCGGCCCTCAAGCACTGGCGTGGCCTTTCGGACAATGCAGGTTGTCCCAATTGAACGTTGGACAACATGCCAACCGCAAGGTTTCTGGCCATGGGGAAGGAGGAATTCTAATTTCTGCATCACGTTCACCCCTGGGCAGTGATTGGAGATAAGGTCTAGGTTCTGAAGCCTGAAAACCGAGGTTGGGAAGAGATGACGACCTACAGCCATAGCGGGTCCAATGTGTCCAGGTTGGGGCCAGCTGTCTGGGTGTCGTTTGGGATGTCTTGTCTCAGGCTGTGCCAGACAGGGCATTATTATACAGGGTGGGCTGTATAATTGCTTTACCATCGAGAGGCATGCATTAGAATCATTTGGGGTTTCTTATTAGCAGCATAGGGCAAAGTTTTTCTTCTGGAGGGCAGGCAGAGTGCTGCATTGTGGCATCGGAATTCCCAAACTGGAGGGCTTGTGGGCCGGGAGATTGAGGACGGAAGCTGAGAACACAAGCTAGGCTTAGGTTTCGGGGCAAGGACATGGCAGGCACACTCTGCAGAGCTGAATTGACATCTCATGCGTCTGAAGTCAGTCGAGGTTCAGACTTACCTCAGGGTTGAGTTTCTGTCCATGTTGGCCCCTTCAAGAAGAGGGGGGATTATGAGGCCATGGGGGTTTTGCCAATATTGGAGTTGTGAGATGCTCCAAACCGCAAGGATTCCTTCTGTGGGACAATTAAGATTTGTTGGATGGCTCCAGGACGTCTTATAAGGTATTTTTCCAGAACAGCGTTCTAAATATGGATGTCTGGGCAGCCAGCCTCACATTCCAATTGTCTCCTAGCAACAAGAAACTTTTGATCTGCTGGCTTGGGGTAGCAACAGAGGGGTCTGAGTTGAAATGGACTTTCCTGAGGATGGTCTTAATGTTGGTTTGAGTCCATGGAGACCTTGGTATGGGGCAGTGGCACCAGGGCCCTGAAGGATTCTCCTAACCAGAGGTTATGACAAAGCTCCAATGAGCAAGTTTTCCATGGGGAGACGAGATTTGTTCTTATTGGTGCCTCAGGAAACCACCATATGCTGGTATTGGAAACGAGGCCTCTGAGGAGAGATGCCTGGAAACCAAAGCAATGGATCTGATTAGGGCCTAGGGGCCTGTCCGGTTCAATATTCTTCTCTGGGGACATCTGTTGTCTGAGTGGAGGTAGTTGCTCAGGTGGTTTGAGATCACCCCTATTTGTCCTGGTCGGCCTAAACTATTGGGATGGCCTCGGTGACTTTGGAGGTTTTTCCTCATTTTCAAGGTTGTGGCCAATGGAATGGGAAGAATTCCCTTGAAAGGGAAGCACAGTCCTGAGGTGTGGCTCCAGGGACCCAAGTGTGGAGCGTGTTTGGTCCAGGGTTATTTGGAATAAAAGTCTGAAAACACAAACTCCACTTAGGTTGGAGGATGTAGGTATGGCCGGCCCGGTCTATAGACCGTGAGGAGAACTCTTCGGGATATGAACAAAGGGCGAATATGAGGTGCTTGCTCATGCTTTTTTTTTTTTTTTCTGGAAATGTGTCACTGATTGCCATGGAATGTCGGGGGGTCTTCATGGGCCATCGATGAGGCTCCCTTTCTGGGGATTTGACCCGATCCCAAGAGTTTGGGGTCATTCTGTCGGAAGGGAGGAGGTCTTTCTTTTTTTTTTTACCTCAGGTGGACCACCAAAAGAGGCATTCCAGAGCAGAGTCCTGGGGAGGGGCGACTGGACAACCAGACCTCTGGTTAACATTGGGACCTTAGAACATGGCAAGCCCCATATTTGGGCTCTTGGTCCAGACATTGGAGGTTTTCCCACGATTTGAATTGTGAGATGCTCCAAACCGCAATGATTCCTTCTGTGGGACAGGTGAGACCGGTGGATGGCTCCAGGACATCCCATAAGGAAGTTATCCAGAGCAGGGTTCTAAGGATGGATGCCTGGGCAGCCTGCCTCCCATTCCAGGTGTCTCATAGAGCCAAGGCAAGTTCGATCTGCCTGATCTAGTGGAGCAACCGAGGCGGGTGTGTTGAAATGGGTGAGTTGAGGATGGGTCATAATGTGCATTTGTGTCCATGGAGACCTTGGAATGGGGTCTTGATCCGGGTCCTTGAGGGATGTTCATAACCGGAGGTTTTGATCGAGCTCTAAAGAGTATGTTTCCTATGTAGAGAAGAGAATTGTTTTGATGAGTGCCTAAGGTATCTCCCATATGCTGGTATTGGAAAACAGGCCTCTGAGGAGAGATGACTGAAAACAAAAGTAATGGATATGATTAGAGCCTAGGTGCCTGTCCGGTTCAATCTCTTTGCTGGGGATACGTGTCTAAGTATCTGAGGTGAGGTAGTTGCTCAGATTGTGTCAGATCGCCCCTGTTTGTCCTGGGCGACCTATAATATTGGAATGGCCTCGGGACTTTGGAGTTTCTCCTAATCTATAGGGTTGTGGTCAATGGAATGGGCAGAAATCCCCTGGAGAGGGCAGGCAAAGTTCTGAGTTTGGCTCTAGGGGCCCAACCTTGAGGGTGTGTGGGCCAGGCCTGTGGAGCAAAAATCTGAAAACACAAACTCCGCTTAGGATTGGGGACATAGTTATGGCACGCCCAATCTACAGACCGTGATAACACTTCAGGATATGAAAAAGTGTGAGTTTGAGGTGCTTGCTCAGATTTTGTCTCTGGATTTGTGTCAACAATGTGGGTGGAATGCTGGCGTGGCCTCATGGGTTGTGGACGGCTTTCCTTCTCTGAGGATTTGACCCAATCCCAAGAGTTTGTGTATGTTCTGTGGGATGGGAGGAGTCCTTTCTGTTTTTTATTTTATTTTATTTTATTTTTTGTACCTCATGTGTCCCAATAAAGGAGGGATTCCAGAGCAGAGTCCTCGGGAGGGACAACTGGACAACCCCACCTCTGTTTTAGTTTGCGGGCCTAGGGGCATGGCAAGTCCAATATGTGGGCTCTTGATTCAGACACTGAGAGGCCTTCCTTGAGGACAGGGCTCATGCTGAGGGTCACAATGCCTATTTGTGCCAACAAGGCCCTCAAGCATGGGAAGGGCCTCATGGGCCACGCTGGATTCTCCGACACTGAACGTTGGATAATATGCCAACCACAAGGTTTCTGGCCATGGCGAAGGAAGAGTTGTGACTTCTGCATCACGTTAACCCCTGGACAGTGATTGGAGTTTAGGTCTAGGTTCTGAAACCCGAAAACCGAGGTTGGGAAGAGATGAAGACCTAAGGACCTGTTGGGTCCAATGAGCTCAGTGTGCGGCCAGCTGTTGAGCGTAGGTCTGGAGGTGTGGGCTCATGCTGTGTCAGACAAGGCATTAGACAGGGTAGACTGAATATTTGGGGTGCAGTCGAGTGGCGTTCAATTGATCCTCATTCGGGTCTCTAGGTAGTTCTATAAGGCAACATTTTTTCTCTGGGAGGGCAGGCAGAGTGCTGCATTGTGGCCCCAGTATTGCCAAACTGTAGGGCTTTTGGGCCAGGGGTGTGAGGACTGTAGTCTGAGACCACAAGTTAGGCTTATTTTTTGGGGTGAGGGCACAGAAGGCACACTCTGCAGAGCTGAATCAAGATCTCATGCACCTGAAGTCAGGGCGAATATCAGACGTTTGCTCAGGTTGGAGTTTCTGTCCATGATGGCCACTTTATAAAGTGGAGCGTCTCAAGAGGCCATGTAGATTTTCCTACAATGGGAGTCCTGAGATGCTCCAGACTGCAAAGATTCCTTCTGTGGGACACTTGAGACCTGTTGGATGGCTCTAGGATGTCCCATATGGAATGACTCCAGAGTAGGGTTCTAAGGATTGATGCCTAGGCAGCCCACCTCCCATTCTAGTTGTCTCCTAGCGACAAGGCAGGTTTGATCTGCAGGCCCTGGGGGAGAAACCAAGGGGGTTGAGTTGACATGGACGCACCCGAGGATAGATCATAATGTGGGTTTAAGTCCATGGAGACCTTGGAATGGGGCGCTTGATCCGGGGCCCTGAAAGATTCTCCTAAACAGAGGTTTTTATAGAGCTCCAAAGAGTAAATTTCCTATGTGGAGACGAGATTTTTCTGATGAGTGCCTCAGTAATCCCCCTATGCTGGTATTGGAAACCAGGCCTCTGAGGAGAGATGCCTGGAAACAAAAGCAATGGATCTGATTAGGGCCTAAGTGCCTGTCCAGTTCAATCTTATTCTATGGGGATATCTGTCTCTGGGTCTGATTGGAGGTAGTTTCCTAACTTGTGAAAGATCATCCCTGTTTGTCCTGGGCAGCCAACACTATTCGGATGGCCTCGGGTAGTTTGGAGGTTTCTCCTAATCTATAAGGTTGTGGCCAATGGAAATGGCAGAATTCCCCTGGAGAGGGAAGCCACAGTCCTGAGGTGTGGCTCCAGGGGCCCCAGGTTTGGATGGTGTGTGGGCCAGGACTGTGGGGACAGAAGTCTGAAAACACAAACTCAGCTTAGGTTTGGGGATGTATGTATGAAGGCTCGATCTACAGAACGTGAGAATTTTCCGGGCTATGAACAAAGGGCGAGTATGTGGCGCTTGCTCAGGCTTTTGTCTCTGGATTTTGTGTCAACGGTGGCCGTGGAATGTCGGGGTGTTCTCAAGGGCCATGGACAATTCTTTCTCTGGTGATTTGGCCTGATCCCAAGGGGTTGGGATCATTCTGTGGATGGGAAAAGTCCTTTCTGTATTTTTTTTTTTTTTTACCTCAGGTGTCCCACCAAAGAGGGATTCCAGAGCAGAGCCCTGAGTCGGGTGACTAGACATCTCGAACTCTGGTTGAGATTGGGTGACTAGGGGCTTGGCAAGCCCCATATGTGGGCTGTTGTTCCAGTCACTAAGAGGCTTCACATGAGGATAGGGCTCACGCTGAGGGTCACAATATGTGTTTGTGCAAATTGTGGCCCTCAGGGATAGGTGGGACCTCATAGTCCATGCTGCTTTCTCCTACAATGAACGTTGGACAACATGCCAACCACAAGGTTTCTTGCCATAGCGAAGGAGAAGTTCTGATTCTTGCATCACGTTCACTCCTGAGCAGTGAGTGGAGATAAGGTCTAGGTTCTGAAGGTGAAAATTGAGGTTGGGTAGAGATGATGGCCTAAAGCCATTGTGGGTATGATATGCTCAGTGTACGGCAAGCTGTCCTGGTGTTGGACTGGAGGTCTGCCCTCAGGCTGTGTCAGACAGGGCTTTAGTGCACAGGCTAGACTGTATAATTGGGGTATGGTCGAGTGGCATGCAGGTTGTTACTCATTTGGCGTTTCTGGTTAGCCCTATAGGGCAACATTTTTCTTCTGGAGGCCAGGCCGAGTGCTGCATTGTGTCTCCAGAATTTCCAAACTGGAAGGGTGTGGCCAGGATTCTGAGGACGGAAGTCTGAGAACACAAGATAGGCTTAGGTTTCAAGGCGAGGGCCCAGCAGGCACACTCTCAAGTGCTGAATCGAGATCTCATGCTTCTGAATTCAGGGCGAGGATCAGACTTTGGCTTAGGATGGAGTTTCTGTCCATGATGGCCCATTTATGAAGGTGTGGGGCATCATGAGAAAATGGAGGTTTTCTCACAGTGTTATTGTGTGATGCTTCAAACCACAAGGATTCATTCTGCGAGACAGTCAAGACAGGTTGGTTGGATTCAAGACGTCCCATAAAGAAGTTCTCCAGAGCAGGGTTCTAAGGATGGATGCCTGGGCAGCCCTCCTCCCATTCTAACTGTCTCCTAGTCACAGGGAAGGTTTGATCTGCTGGCTCTGGGTGAGCAGCCGAGTGGGCTGATTTGAAATGGACTCTCCTGCGAATGGTTCATAATGTAAGTTTGTGTCCTTGGAGACCTTGGGATTGGGCCATGGTGCCAGCGCCCTGAAGGATCCTCCTAACCTGAGGTATTGACACAGCTCCAAAGAGCAAGTTTCCCATGTGGAGATGAGATCTGTTCTGATTGTTTCCTTAGGAAACCCCCATATTCTGATATTGGAAACCAGGCCTCTGAGGAGAGATACCTAGAAACCAAAGCAATGCATCAGAAGTTGGCTCAGGTTGGAGTTTCTGTCTATGATGGCCCCTTTATAAAGGGGAGCATCTCATGAGGCCATGTAGGTTTTCCCATGATAGGAGTTGTGAGATGCTCCAATCTGCAAGGATTCCTTCTGTGGGACAGTCAAGACCTTTTGGAAGGCTCCAGGACATCCCATATGGAACGGCGCCAGAGCAGGATTCCATGGATGGATGCCTAGAGAGTCTGCTTTGCATTCCAGTTGTCTCCTAGCGACAAGGCAGGTTTGATATTCTGCCTCTGGGGGAGTAATCGACGGGGCTGAGTTGAAATGTACTCTCCTGCCGAATGGTCATAATGCGGGTATGTGTCCATGGAGACCTTGGAATAGGGCGGTTGCTCCGGCTACCTGAAGGTTTTTCCTAACTGGAGGCTTTTACAGAGCTCCAAAGGATAAGTTTCCCATGTGAAGACAAGATTTGTTCTGATTGGTATCTCTGGAATCCCCCATATGCTGGTATTGGAAAACAGGCCTCTGAGGAGAGATGCTTAGAAAAAAAAGCAATGGAACCAATTACATTCTAGGGGCCAGTCCAGTTTAATCTTCTTCTCTTGGGTTATCTGTCTACGGGTGAGTTGACGTCGTTGCTCAGCTTGTGAGAGATCGCCCCTCTTTGTCCTGGGTGGCCTACACTATTGGAATGGCCTCTGGGACTTTGGAGGTTTCTCCTTATCTGTAGGGTTGTGGCCAATGGAATGGGAAGAATTTCCTTGGAGAGGGCAGGCACAGTCCTGAGGTGTGGCTCCAGGGGCCTCAGTCTGGAGGGTGTGTGGGACAGGGATGTCAGGATAGAAGTCTGAAAACACAAACTCGGCTTAGGTTTGGGGACGTAGGTATGGCAGGCCCAATCTACAGACTATGAGGAGAATTTTTTGGGCTATGACCTAAGGGTGAGTGTGAACGCTTGCTGAAGCTTATGTCTCTGTATTTTGTGTCAATAGTGGCCGTGGAATGTCGGGCTGGCCTCATGGGCCATGGACGAGTCTTTCTCTCTGGACCCCAATCACTTGGGATGGCCCAATCCCAAGTGATTGGGGTCATTCTGTGAGTGGGAGGAGTCCTTTCTGTGTTTATTTACCTCAAATGTCCCACCAAAGAGGGATTCCAGAGCAGAGCCCTGAGTAGGGGTGACTAGATGTCTCTACCTCTGGTTAAGATTGAGTGACTTGGGGCATGGCAGGCCCCATATGCAGGCTCATGATCCAGCCACTGAGAGGCTTTACTTGAGGACAGGGCTCAAACTGAGGGTCCCAATGTGTGTTTGAGCCCACCGCAGCTCTTAAGCATAGGCAGGGCCTCAGGGACCCTACACTACCCTCAGGGGCCCTACTACTACCCCTGTAGGCCCTACAGGGGTCCTACACTGAACGTTGGACAAGATGCCAACCACAAGATTCTGGCGAGAGGGAAGGAGGAGTTCTGATTTCTGCATCACGTTCACCCATGGGAAGTGAGTAGAGATAAGGTCTAGGATTCTGTAGCCTGAAAACCGAAGTTGGAAAGAGATGGCGACCTAAGGCCATGGCGGTTCAGATGTTCTCAGTGTACTGCAAGCTGTCTGGGTGTCGGTTGGGAATTCAGGCCTCAGGTTATGTCAGACAGGGCATTAGTGCACAGGCTAGACTATATAATTGGTGTACAGTTGAGTGACGTGCAGGTTTATCCTCATTTGAGGTTTCTGGGTAGACCCATAGGGCAATATTTTTCTTCTAGAGGGCAGGCAGAGTGCAGCACTGTGTCATCGGAAATCCCAAAATAGAGGGCGTGTGGTCCAGGAGAGTGAGGACGGAAGTCGGAGAACACTAGCTACGCTTAGGTTTTGGGGTGAGGGCACAGCAGGTACACTCTGAAGAGCTGAATCAAGATCTCGTGCATCTGAAGTCAAGGCGAAGATCAGCTGTTGGCTCAGGTTGGAGTTTCTTTCCATGATCTGACTTCATGAAGATTGGGGGCATCATGTGACCTTGGAAGCTTTCCATGATATGAGTTGTTAGGTGGTCCATGCACAAGGACTCCTGTGGGACAGTCGAGACCTGTTGGATGGCTCAAGGATGTCCCATAAGGAACGACGCAAGAGCAGGGTTCTAAGGATGGATGCCTGAAGAGCCCAACTCGCATTTCAATTGTCTCCTAGCGACAAGGCAGGTTCAATCTGCTGGCTCTGGAGTAGCAACCGAGGGGGTTTAGATGAAATGGACTCTCCTGAGGATGGGTCATAATTTGGGATTGTGTCCATGGAGATATTCAAATGGGGCAGTGGCTCCAGTGACCTGAAGTTTTCTCCTAACTGGAGGTTATGACACAGCTACATAGAGCAAGATTCCCATGTGGAGACGAGATTTTTTCTGATAGGTAGCTCTGGAAACCCCCTTATGCTGGTATTGGAATCCAGGCCTCTGAGGAGAGATGCCTGAAAACAAAAGAAATGGATCCAATTAGGGCCTAGGTGCCTGTCTTGTTCAATATTCTTTTCTATGGATATCTGTCTAAGGTTCTGATTGGAGGTAGTGGCTCAGCTTGGGCCAGAGGGTCCCTGTATGTCCAGGACATCCTACACTATTGGGATGGCCTCAGAGATTTTGGATGATTCTCCTAATCTGTCAGGTTGTTCCAAATGAATGAGCAGAATTCGCTTGGAGAGGGCAGGCACAGTCCTGAGGTGTGGCTCCATGGGGCCCAGCCTTTAGAATGTGTGGGTGAGGACAATGGAGACAGAGTCTGAAAACACAAACTAGGCTTAGGTTTGGGGACATAGGTATGGAAGGCCCGATCTACAGACCTTGAGAATTTTGGGGGCTCTGAACAAAGGGCAAGTGTGTGGCGCTTTTTCAGGTTTTTGTCTCCGGATTTTGTGTCAATGGTGGCCGTGGAATGTCAGGCTGGCCTCATCGACCATGGACGAGTATTTCTCTCTGTGGATTTGGCCAGATTCCAAGTGTTTGGGGTCATTCTTTGGATGGTAGGAGTCCTTACTTTTTTTTTTTCTTTATCTTGTTTTTTTTTTTTTTTTTTTTTTACCTTATGTGTCCCACCAAAGAGGGATTCCAGAAAAGAGCTCTGAATAAGGTTGACTAGACTTCTCAAGCTCTGGCTAGGATTGGGGGAGTAGGGGCATGGCAAGTCCCATATGCAGGCTCTTGGTCCAGCCCCGGAGAGGCTTTACTTGAGGCCAGGGTTCATGCTTAGGGTCCTAATGTGTGTTTGTGCCCATCGCAGCCCTCAAGCATGTCTGAGGCCTCATGGGCCATGCTGGGTTCTCATATACTGAACGTTGGACAACATGCCAACCACAAGGTTTCTGGTCATGGGGAAGGTGAAGTTCTGATTTCTGCATCACGTACATCACTTAGTTGTGAGTGGAGATAATGTCTAGGTTCTGAAGCCTGAAGACCAAGGTTGGGAAGAGATGATGACCTAAGGCCATGGCATGTTCGATGTGTTCAGTGTGAGGCCAGGTGTCTGGGTGTCGGTCACGAGGTCTGGGGTCAGGCTGTGTCAGACAGGGCATTAGTGCCCAGGCTAGACTGTATAATTGGGGTACAGTCTAGAGAATTGCAGGTTGATCCTCATTTGATGTTTCTGGGTAGACCCCTAGGGCAAAGTCTCTCTTCAGGAGGGCAGGCAGAGTGCTGCATTTTGTCTCCAGAATTCCCAAAGTGGAAGGCTTGTGGGCCAGGAGTGTGAGGACGGAAGTCTGAGAACGTGAGCTGGCTTAGGTTTTGGGGCGAGGGCAAGGCAGGCACACTCTGCAGAGCTGAATTGAGATCTCATGCATCTGAAGTCAGGGCGAGGATCAGACGGGAGTTTCTGTCCATGATGTCCTCTACCTGAAGGTGGAGGCATCACGAGGCCATGGAGGTTTTCCCACGGTGCGAGTGTGTGATGCTGCAAACCACAAGAATTCCTTCTGCAGGACAGTTGAGACCTGTTGAATGGATCAAGGACACCCCATTAGGAATTTATCCAGTGCAGAGTTCTAACAACGGATACCTGGGCAACGAACTCGCATTCCAATTGTCTCCGAGTGACAAAGCAGGTTTGATCTGCTGGCACTGGGTGAGCAACCGCCAGGTTTGAGTTGAAATGGACTCTCCTGAGGATGGGTCATAATGTGGGATTGTGTCCATTGAGACATTGGAATGGGGCGGTGGCTCCAGTGACGTGAAATTTTCTCCTAACTGGAGGTTTTGACACAGTTCCATATAGCATGATTCCCATGTGGCATGCGATTTGTTCTGATTGGTAGCTCCAGAAACCCCCATGTGCTGGTATTGGAATCCAGGCCTCTGAGGAGAGATACGTGAAAACAAAAGCAATGGATCCGTTTAGGGCCTAGGTGCCTGTCCTGTTCAATCTTCTTTTCTATGGATATCTATCTACAGGTCTGATTGGAGGTAGTGGCTCAGCTTGTGGCAGATGGTCCCTGTTTGTCCCGGACATCCTACAATATTGGGGTGGCCTCGGGGACTTCGGATGTTTCTCCTAATCTGTCAGGTTGTGCCAAAGGAATGAGCAGAATTCCCATGGAGAGGGCAGGCACAGTCCTGAGGTGTGGCTCCATGGGGCCAAGCCTTGAGGGTGTGTGGGCCAGGACAATGGAGACAGAAGTCTGAAAACACAAACGTGGCTTAGGTTTGGGGACATAGGTATGGCAGGCCCGATCTACAGACCGTGAGAATTTTTCAGGCTTTGAACAAAGGGCGAGTGTGTGGCGCTTTTTCAGGCTTTTGTCTCCGGATTTTGTGTCAATGGTGGCCGTGGAATGTCAGGATGGCCTCATCAGCCATGGACGAGTATTTCTCTCTGTGAATTTGGCCCAATTCCAAGTGTTTGCGGTCATTCTTTGGACGGTAGGAGTCCTTTCTCTATTTTTTTTTTAACCTCATATGTCCCACCAAGGAGGGATTCTAGAGAAGAGATCTGAGTAGGGGTGACTAGACTTCTCAAGCACTGGTTAAGGCTTGGGGAGTAGGGGCATGGTAATCTCCATATGTGGGCTCTTGGTCCATCCCCGGAGAGGCTTTACTTGAGGCAAGGGATCATGCTTAGGATCCTAATGTGTGTTTGTGCCCATCGCAGCCCTCAAGCATGTCTGAGGCCTCATGGGCCATGCTGGTTTCTCCTACACTGCACGTTGGACAACATGCCAACCACAGGGTTTCTGGTCATGGGGAAGGAGGAGTTCTGATTTCTGCATCACGTACATGGCATGGCAGTGAGTAGAGATAAGGTCTAGATTCTGAAGCCTGAAAACCGAGGTTGGTAAGAGATGACAACCTAAGGCCATGGTGGGTCCGATGCACTTAGTGTGCAGCCAGATGTCTGTGTCCATCATGAGGTCTGGGCTCAGGCTGTGTCAGGCAGGGCATTAGTCCCCAGGCTAGACTGTATAATTGGGGTACAGTCGAGTGATGTGAAGGTTGGTCCTCATTTGGGGTTTCTGGTTGGCCCCATAGTGCAAAGATTTTCTTCTGGAGGGCAGGCAGAGTGCTGCATTCTGGCTCCAGAATTGCCAACTTCAGGGCTTGTGGGCCAGGTGTTTTAGGACAGAAGTCTGAGAACACAAGTTCAGCTTTGAATTTGCAGCGGTGACATGGCAGGCACACTCTACAGACCTGAAATGAGATCTCGTGCATCTGAAGTCAGGGCGAGGATCAGATGTTGGCTTAGGTTGGAGTTTCTGTACATGATGTCCCCTTCATGAAGGTGGGGGGGCATCAGGAAACTATGGAAGATTTCCAACTTTGTGAGTGTGTGATGCTCCAAACCACAAGGATTCCGTCAGCGGGACAGTCACGACCTTTTGGATGGATCAAGGACGTCCCATAAGAAATGCTCCAAAGCACAGTTCTAATGATGGATGCCTGGGCAGTCCAACTTGCATTCCAGTTGTGTCCTAGTGAAAAGGAGGATTTGATCTGCTGTCACTGGGGGAACAACCGAGGGGGCTGAATTGAAATGGAATCTCATGAGGATCAGTCGATGTGGATTTGTGTCCATGGATCCCTTGGAATGGGGCAGTGGCTCTGTTGCCCTGAATAATTCTCCTAACCTGAGGTTTTGAGGCAGCTCCAAAGAGCAAGTTTCCCATGTAGAGACGAGATTTGTTCTGAAACCCCCACAACCTGGTATTGGAAACCAAGCATCTGGGGAACAATGCCTGGAATCCAAAGCAATGGATCTGATTACGGTCTAGGGGCCTGTCCTTTTCAATATTCTCCTCTGAGTGTCTCTGTCTAAGATTCAGAATGGAGGTCACTGCTCAGCTTGTGTCAGATCACCCATGTGTGTTGGGGGAGGCCAACACTATTGGACTGGTCTTGGGAATTGGAGGTTTCTCCTAATCTGTAAGGTTGTGGCAAATGAAACGGGCAGAGTTCCCTTGGAGAGCACTGGCACAGTCCTTAGGTGTGACACCACCTTTCTGGGTGTCATCCAGGAGGTCCAGGCTCAGGCTGTGTCAGACAGGGCATTAGTGCCAAGCTTAGACTGTATAATTGGAGTAAAGTTGAGTGGCATGCAGGTTGATCCTCATTTGGCGTTTCTGGGTAGCCCCAGGGGCAACGTTTTTCTTCTGGAGGGAAGGAAGAGTGCTGCATTGTGGCGACGGAATTCTCACACTGGAGGGCTTGTGGGCCAGAATTGTGAGGAAGGAAGTGTGAGAACACAAGCTAGGCTTAGGTTTTGGGTCAAGATCATGGCAGGCACACTCTGTAGAGCTAAATCTAAATCTCATGCATCTGAAGTCAGGGCGAGGATCAGACGTAGGCTCAGGTTGAAGTTTCTGTTCAGGATGGCCCCTTCATGATGGTGGGGGGCATCATGGGGCTATGGAGACTTTCCCACGATTGGCATTGTATGTTGCTCCAATCGGCAAGGATTCCTTCTACGGGACAGTCGAGACCGGTCAGATTGCTCCAGGACGTCCCATGCGGAACCACGGCAGTGCAGGGTTCTAAGGATGGATTCCTGGAGTGCCCGCCTCACATTCCTATTGTCTCCTAGTGACAAGGCAGGTTCGATCTGCTTCTTTTGGGGAGCAACCAAAGGGGATGTGTTGAAATGGACTCGCCTGCGGATGGGTCATAATGTGGGTTTGTGTCCATGGAGACCTTGGAATGGGGTGTTGGCTGCTGGGACCTGAAGGTTTCCCTTAACTGGAGGTTGTGACACAGCTCCAAAATGCATGTTTCCCATGTGGAAATGAGATTTGTTCAGACTGGTACCTCCAGAAGAACACATATGCTGGTATTGGAAACCAGGCCTCTGAGGAGAGATGCCTGGAATCAAAAGCAATGGATCTGATTAGGTCTTAGGTGCCTGTCCGGTTCAATCTTCTTCTCTGGGGTTATCTGTCTATGGGTCTGAGTTGAGGTAGTTGCTCACCTTGGGACAGATCACCCTGTTTGCCCTGAGTGGCCAACACTATTGGGATGGCCTCAGGGACGTTGGAGTGTTCTCCTAATCTTTAGGGTTGTGGCCAATGGAATGGGCAGAATTTGCTTGGAGAAGGCAGGCACAGTCCTGAGGCATGGCTCCAGGGGCCCCAGCCTGGAGGGTGTGTGGGCCAGGACAGTGGGGACAGAAATCTGAAAACCCAAACTCAGCTTAGGTTTGGGGACGTAGGTATGATAGGCCTGATCTATAGTCCGTGAGGAGAATTTTTCAGGCTATGAACAAAGGGCAAGTGTGAGGCATATCTCCAGGCTTTTGTCTCTAGATTTTGTGTCAATGGTGGCCATGGAATGACGGGATGGCCTCTTTGGCCATGGATGATTCTTTCTCTTTTAAGATTTGGTCAGATCCCAAGTTTTGGGGCTCATTCAGGGGATGGAGGAGACCCTTCGATATTTTTTTCCTCTGGGGTTCCAGAGCAGAGAACTGAATAGGAGTGACTAGACCTCTCAACCTCTCATTAATATTGGGGGACTAGGGATGGCAATGCGGGTTCTTGGTCCAGCCCCTGAGAGGCTTTACTTGAGGACAGGGCTCACACTGAGGGTCCCAATGTGTTTGTGCCCATTGCGGTTCTCAAGCATGGGCGGGGACTCATGGGCTACCCTGGATTCTCCTACACTGAACGTTGGAAAACATGCCAACCACAAGGTTTCTTGCCTTGAGGAAGAAGGAGTTTCATTTCTGCATCACGTTCTCCCCTGGGTAGTGAGTATATATAAGGTCTAGGTTCTGAAGCCTGAAAACCAAGGTTGGGAAGAGATGATGACCTCAAGCCATGGCGGGTCTGATGTGCTCAGTGTACAGCCAGCTGTCTGGGTGTCGGTTGAAAATTCAGACCTCAGGCTGTGCAAGACAGGGCATTAACGCCGAAGCGAAACTGTATAATTGGGGTAGAGTCAAGTGGCATGCAGGTTGATCCTCATTTGGTGTTTCTGGTTAGCCACATAGGACAACGTTTCTCTTCTGGAGGGCAGTCAGAGTGCTGCATTGTGTCTCTCCAGAATTCCCTAACTGGAGGGCTGGTGGGCTCGGAGTGTGAGGACGAAGTCTGAGAACAATAGCTAGGTTTTGCTTCGGGGCAGGGTTTCGGCGGCACACTCTGCAGAGTTGAATCAAGATTTCGTGCATCTGAAGTCAGGGCGAGGATTAGACGTTGGCTCAGGTTGGAGTTTCTGTCCAAGATGGCTCTTTCATGAAGGGGACGGTGCACCACGAGGCCACAGAGCTTTTCCCATGATGGGAGTTGTGAGGTGCTCCAAAGCGCAAGGATTCCTTCTGCAGGACAGCTGAGACCTCTTGGATGGCTCCAGGACGTCCCATATGGAATTACTTCAGAGTAGTTTTCTACAGATGGATGCCTAGCCAGCCCGCCTCACATTCCAATTGTCTCCTAGTGACAAGATAGGTTCGATCTGCTGGCTCTAGGGGAGCACCCAAGGGCACTGAGTTGAAATAGACTCTCCTGCAGATGGGTCCTAATGTGGGATTTTGTCCATGGAGACCTTGGAATGAGGTGGTGGCACCGGGGCCCTGAAGGATTTTCCTAGCCGGAGGTTTTGACACAGCTTGAAAGAGCACGTTTCCCATGTGGAGAAGACATTTGTTCTGACTGATGACTCAGGAAACCCCCATATGGTGGTATTGAAAACCAGGCCTCTGAGGTTCTGACATAACTCCACGAGCAAGTTTCCAATGTGCAGACAAGACTTGCTCTGAAGGGGCCTCTGGAAACCCCATAGGCTGGTATTGGAAACCAGGCTTCTGAGAAGAGATGGCTGGAAACCAAAGCAATGGATCTGATTAGGGCCTAGGGGCCTGTCCAGTTCAATGTTCTTCTCTGGGGACATCTGTCTCCGAGTTGGTGTGGAGCTAGTTGCTCAGCTAGTGTCAGATCACCCCTGTTTGTTCCAAGCGGCCTACAAAATTGGTATGGTCCCAGGGACATTGGAGATTTCTCCTGATTTATATGGTTGTGGCAAATGGAATATGAAGAATTCCCTTTGAGAGGGCAGGAACAATCCTGAGGTGTGGTTCCAGGGGCCCTAGCCTGGAGGGTGTGTGTTTTCAGACAACTGTCCAAACAGCCCAGGCCTACACAACCTACAGGCTCAGGCCCCTGGAGCCAAACCTGAGGACTGTACTTGCCCTCTCCAAGGGAATTGTGTGTGCCCATTCCAATGGCCACAACCCTTCTAATAGGATAAACCTCCAAAGTCCCTGATCCATCTCAATAGTGGTGACTTCCCAGGAAAAACAGAAGCAATCTGAACCCAACTGAGCACCTACCTGCACACAGACCCATAGACAGATGTCCCCAGAGGTAAAAAGGAAAGAACAGGCCCCTAGGCACTAATCAGATCCATTGCTTTGGTTTCCAGGCATCTCTCCTCAGAGGCCTGGATTTCAAAAGCAGCATATAGCTGTTTCTTGACCCACACATCAGAAAACATCTCATCTACACATGGGAAACTTGCATGTTGGGGCTGTGTCAAAGACTCTGTTTAGGAGAACCCTTTAGGGCCCAGTGCCTCCGCTTCATTCCAAGGTCTCCATAGACACAAAAGCACATTAGGACCCATCCCCAGGGGTGTCCATTTCAACTCAGCGTCCTCGGTTGCTCCCCACAGATCCAGGAGATCTAACCTGTCTGGTTGCTAGGAGACAATTGGAATGCGAGGTGGGCTATCCAGCCATCCATCCTTAGAACCCTCTCAGAATCATTGGCCAGGAGCAAAACGACAGGTCTCAATTGTCCTGCAGAAGACTCTCTGCAGTTTGGAGCTTCTCACAATCCCATCGTGGGAAAACCCCCATGGCCTCGTGATGCCCCCCCATTCATGAAGGGGCCATCAGGGACAGAAACTCCAACCTGAGCGATCGTCTGATCCTCGCCCTGACTTCAGATGCACGAGATCTCGATTCAGGTCTGTAGAATGTGCCTGCCATGTCCTCACCCAGAAACCTAAGCCTAGCTTGTGTTCTCAGACTTTTGTCGTCAGACTACTGGCCCACAAGCCCTCCAGTTTGGCAATCCAGAACTACAATGCAGCACTCTGCCGGCCCTCCAGAAGAAAAACATTGTCCGCTGGGGCTACCCAGTAACCCCAAATGAGGATCAAACTGAACCGACCTTGGCTGTACCCCAAATACATAGGCTGACCAGGGCACTAATGCCCTTTCTGACACAGCCTGAGCCTGGACCCCCTGGCCCCTCCCAGACAGCTGGCCGCACACTGAGCACATCCAGCCGCCATGGCCTTAGGTCCTCATCTCTTCCCAACCTCGGTTTTCAGGTTTCAGAACCTAGACCTTATCTCCAATCACTGCCCAGGGTTGAAGGTGATGCAGAAATCAGAACTCCTTCCCTATGGCAAGAAACCTTGTGGTTGGCATGGTGTCCACGTTCAGTGTAGTTGAAACCAGTGTGGCCCATGAGGCCCCGCCCATGCTCGCGGGCCACATTGGTCACAAACAAACATTGTGACCCTCAGCCTGAGCTCAATCCTCAAGTAATTCCACTCAGTGGCTGGATGAAGAGATATCATATTGGGCTTGCCATGCCCCTAGGCCCCAATTTTTAACCATAGTTCGGGTTGTCCCTTCAGTCTTCCCCACGGCTTTGCTTTGGAATTCCTCTTTTGGTGGGACACCTGAGGTAACAAAACTGAAATGAGTCCTCCCATCCCACAGATTGACGAAAAGCAATTGGGAATCGGGCCAAATCCTCAGAGAGGAAGATTCGTCCATGGCCATGAGGCCTCCCCGACATTCCCCGGCCATCGCTGAAACAAAATCCAGAGACAAAGCCTGAGCAAGCGCCTCAGACTCGCACTTTCTTCATATCCTGAAGAGTTCTTCTCATGGTTTGTAGATCGGGCCTGCCATACCTACGTCCTCAAACCTAAGCTGAGTTTGTATTTTCAGACTTCTGTCCTCAAAGTCTTGGGCCCCACACCCTCCAGGCTGGGCGCATGGAGACACACATTAGGACTTTGCCTACCAATCCATTGGAATTCTGCACATTCCATGGTCCAAAATCGTACAAATTAGGAGAAACCTCCAAAGTCCCTGGGGCCATCCCAATAGTGTAGGTCGCCCGGAACAAACAAGGGCTGTCTAACGCCAGCTGATAATCGACCTCCACTCATACCATAATGGATGTCCCCAGAGAAGAAGATTGAACCAGACAGGACCCTAGGCCATAATAGGATCCATTGCTTTGGGTTACAGGCATGTGTCCTCAAAAGCCTGATTCCAATAATAGCATAGGTGTTTTCCTGAGGCACCCATCAGAACTCATGTCGTCTCCAAAAGGAAACCTGTGCATGGGAGTTATGTCCAAAGCTTAGGAGAGTACTTCAGGATCCCGGTGCCACCGCCCCATTCCAAGGCCCTCATGGACACAAACACACATTAGGACCCACCCTCACGAAAGTCCATTTCAACTCAGCTGCCCCGGTTGCTCCGGCAGAGCCATCAGATCTAAACTGTCCTGTTGCTAGGAGACAATTGGAATGCGAGGCGGGCTTCCCAGGCATCCATCCGCGAACGGTGCTCTGGAGTCATTCCATATGGGATGTCCTGGAGCTGTCCAACAGGTCTCAATTGTCCCGCAGAAGGAATCCTTGAAGGGGGCATCCCACAACTCCCAACGTGGGAAAACCTCAATGGCCTCGAGATTCTGCTCCCTTCATGAAGCGGCCGTCATGCTCAGAAATTCCAACCTGAGCCAACATCTGATCCTCGCCCTGACTTCAGATGCATGAGATATTCGTTCAGATCTGCAGGGGGTACCTGCCGTGCCCTCGCCCTGAAATCCAAGTCTAGCTTGTCTTCTCAGACTTCCGTCCTTACACTCCTGCCCCCGAAGCCCTCAAGTTTGGCAATTCCGGACCCACAATGCAGCACTCTGCCTGCCCTCTAGAAAAAAAAATTATTGCCTCATGAGCTGCGCAGGCAGCTTAAATGAGGGTAAACCTACACAGCACTCGACTTTACCCAAATTATATAGTATAACCTGGGCACTAATGCACTGTCGAACACAACCTGAGCCCGGACTTCCTGACCAACACCGAGAAAGCTGACCGCACACTGAGCACATAAAACCCGCCATGGCCTTAGGTCATCATCTCTTCCCTACCTCAGTTTTCAGGCTTCAGAACCGAGACCTTATCTCCAATCACTGCCCAGGGGTGAGTGTGATGCAGAAATCAGAACTCCTCCTTACCCATGGCAAGAACCCTTGTGGTTGGCACGTTTTCCAACGTTCAGTGTAGGAGAAACCAGCATTCACCCTGAGGCCCCGCCCATTCTTGAGTGCGACGAGGGCATACACACGCATTGTGACCCTCATCATGAGTCCTGTCCTCTAGTAAGTCCTCTCAGTGGCTGGACCATTAGATGTCATAATGGGCTTGACATGTCCCTAGGCCCCAATTTTTAACCAGATTTCTGATTGTCCAGTCGCCCCTCCCCAGTGCTCTACTCTGGAATCCCTCATTCGGTGGGACACCTGAGGTTAAAAAAGAAAAAAACAACAACAACAACAACAAAAAAAAAAACGGACTTCTTCCAGCCCACAGAATGACCCCAAACTCTTTGTACGGGGCCAAACTACCAGAGAGTAAGACTCGTCCATATCCCTTGATGTCACCCAGAAATTCCACGACCATGATTGACACGATATCCAGAGACAAAAACTTGAGCAGGAGCCTCACACTCGCCCTTCTTTCAAATCCCGAGAAGTTCTCCTCATGGTCTGTAGATCAGTCCTGCCATACCTATGACCCGAAACATAAGCCGAGTTTGTGTTTTCAGACAACTGTTTAAACAGCCCTGGCCTACACAACCTACAGGCTCAGGCCCCTGGAGCCAAACTTGAGGACTGTACTTGCCCTCTCCAAGGGAATTGTGTGTGCCCATTCCAATGGCCACAACCTTTCTAATAGGATAAACCTCCAAAGTCCCAGATCCATCTCAATAGTGGTGGCTTCCCTGGAAAACAGGGGCAATCTGAGCCCAACTGAGCACTTACCTGCACTCAGACCCATAGACAGATGTCCCCAGAGGTAAAAAGGAAAGAACAGGCCCCTAGGCAGTAATCAGATCCATTGCTTTGGTTTCCAGGCATCTCTCCTCAGAGGCCTGGATTTCAAAAGCAGCATATAGCTGTTTCTTGCTCACTCATCAGAAAACATCTCACCTACAAATGGGAAACTTGCACGTTGGAGCTGTGTCAAAGCCTCTGTTTAGGTGAACCCTTTAGGGCCCCAGTGCCACCGCTTCATTCCAAGGTCTCCATAGACACAAAAGCACTTTAGGACCCATCCCAAGGGGTGTCCATTTCAACTCAGCGTCCTCGGTTGATCCCCACAGATCCAGGAGATCTAACCTGTCTTGTTGCTAGGAGACAATTGGAATGCAAGTTGGGCTACCCAGCCATCCATCCTTAGAACCCTGCTCAGAATCATTGGCCTGGAGCCAAACAACTGGTCTCAATTGTCCTGCGGAAGACTCTCTGCAGTTTGTAGCTTCTGAAATTCCCATCGTGGGAAAACACCTATGGCCTCGTGATGCCCCCCCCATTCATGAAGGGACCATCAGGGATAGAAACTCCAACCTGAGCGATCGTCTGATCCTCGCCCTGACTTCAGATGCACGAGATCTCGATTCAGGTCTGTAGATTGTGCCTGCCATGGCCTCACCCAGAAACCTAAGCCTAGCTTGTGTTCTCAGACTTTTGTCGTCAGACTACTGGCCCACAAGCCCTCCAGTTTGGCAATCCAGAACTACAATGCAGCACTCTGCCGGCCCTCCAGAAGAAAAACATTGTCCTCTGGGGCTACCCAGTAACCCCAAATGAGGATCAACCTGCACCGACCTTGGCTGTACCCCAAATACATAGGCTGACCAGGGCACTAAAGCCCTTTCTGACACAGCCTGAGCCTGGACCACCTGGACCCTCCCAGACAGCTGGCCGCACACTGAGCACATCGAGCCACCATGGCCTTAGGTCGTCATCTCTTCCCAATCTCGGTTTTCAGGTTTCAGAACCTAGACCTTATCTCCAATCACTGCCCAGGGCTGAAGGTGATGCAGAAATCAGAACTCCTTCCCCATGGCAAGAAACCTTGTGCTTGGCATGGTGTCCAACGTTCAGTGTAGTTGAAACCAGGGTGGCCCATGAGGCCCCTCCCATGCTCACGGGCCACATTGGTCACAAACAAACATTGTGACGCTCAGGCTGATCCCAGTCCTCAAGTAAGGCCACTCAGTGGCTGGATGAAGAGATAGCATATTGGGGTTGCCATGCCCTAGGCCCCAATTTTTAACCATAGTTCGGGTTGTCCCTACAGTCTTCCCCACGGCTTGGCTTTGGAATTCCTCTTTTGGTGGGATACCTGAGGTAACAAAACTGAAATGAGTCCTCCCATCCCACAGATTGACGAAAAGCAATTGGGAATCGGGCCAAATCCTCAGAGAGGAAGATTCGTCCATGGCCCATGAGGCCTCCCCGACATTCCACGGCCATCGCTGATACAAAATCCAGAGAAAAAAGCCTGAGCAAGCGCCTCAGACTCGCACTTTCTTCATATCCTGAAGAGTTCTTCTCATGGTTTGTCGATCGGGCCTGCCAAACCTACGTCCCCAAAAATAAGCTGAGTTTGTGTTTTCAGACTTCTGTCCTCAAAGTCTTGGGCCACACACCCTCCAGCCTGGGCCCCTGGAGCCACACATTAGGACTGTGCCTACCAATCCATGGGAATTCTGCCCATTCCATGGTCCAAAATCGTACAAATTAAGAGAAACCTCCAAAGTCCCTGAGGCCATCCCAATAGTGTAGGTCGCCCGGAACAAACAAGGCTGTCTAACGCCAGCTGATATTCGACCTCCACTCATACCATAGATGGATGTCTCCAGAGAAGAAGATTGAACCAGACAGGACCCTAGGCCATAATAGGATCCATTGCTTTGGGTTACAGGCATGTGTCCTCAAAAGCCTGATTGCAATACGAGCATAGGTGTTTTCCTGAGGCACCCATCAGAACTCATCTCGTCTCCACAAGGAAACCTGTGCATGGGAGCCATGTCCAAAGCTTAGGAGAATACTTCAGGATCCCGGTGCCACCGCCCCATTCCAAGGCCCTCATGGACACAAAACCACATTAGGACCCATCCTCACGAAAGTCCATTTCAACTCAGCCGGCCCGGTTGCTCCGGCAGAGCCATCAGATCTAAACTATCTTGTTGCTAGGAGAGAATTGGAATGTGAGGCAGGCTTCCCAGGCATCCATCCGCGAACGGTGCTCTGGAGTCATTCCATATGGGATGTCCTGGAGCTGTCCAACGTGTCTCAATTGTCCCGTAGAAGGAATCATTGAAGGGGGCATCCCACCACTCCCAACGTGGGAAAACCTCAATGGCCTCGAGACTCTGCTCCCATCATGAAGCGGCCGTCATGCTCAGAAACTCCCAACTGAGCCAACGTCTGATCCTCGCCCTGACTTCAGAAGCATGAGATATTGGTTCAGATCTGCAGGGGGTACCTGCCGTGCCCTCGCCCTGAAACCCAAGTCTAGCTTGTCTTTTCAGACTTTCGTCCTCACACTCCTGGCCCCGAAGCCCTCAAGTTTGGCAATTCCGGACCCACAATGCAGCACTCTGCCTGCACTCTAGAAAAAAAATTATTGCCTCATGAGCTGCCCAGGCACCTTAAATGAGGGTAAACCTACACAGCACTAGACTTTACCCAAATTATATAGTCTAACCTGGGCACTAATGCACTGTCGAACACAACCTGAGCCCGGACCTCCTGACCAACACCCAGAAAGCTGATCGCAGAATGAGCACATAAAATCCGCCATGGCTTTAGGTCATCATCTCTTCCCTACCTCAGTTTTCAGGCTTCAGAACCGGGACCTTATCTCCAATCACTGCCCAGGGGTGAGTGTGATGCAGAAATCAGAACTCCTCCTTACCCATGGCAAGAACCCTGTGGTTGGCACGTTGTCCAACGTTCAGTGTAGGAGAAACCAGCATTCACCCTGAGGCCCCGCCCATTCTTGAGTGCGACGAGGGCATACACAAGCATTGTGACCCTCAGCATGAGTCCTGTCCTCTAGTAAGTCCTCTCAGTGGCTGGACCATTAGATGTCATAATGGGCTTGACATGTCCCTAGGCCCCAATTTTTAACCAGATTTCTGATGGTCCAGTCGCCCCAACCCAGGGCTCTACTCTGGAATCCCTCATTTTATGGGACACCTGAGGTTAAAAAAGAAAAAAACAACAATAAAAAAAGAAAACGGACTTCTTCCAGCCCACGGAATGACCCAAAACTCTTTGGACGGGGCCAAACCACCAGAGAGTAAGACTCGTCCATTTCCCATGAAGTCACCCAGAAATTCCACGACCATGAGTGACACGATATCCAGAGACAAAAACTTGAGCAGGAGCCTCACACTCGCCCTTCTTTCAAATCCCGAAGAGTTCTCCTCATGGTCTGTAGATCAGTCCTGCCATACCTATGACCCGAAACATAAGCCGAGTGTGTGTTTTCAGACAACTGTTTAAACAGCCCTGGCCTACACAACCTACAGGCTCAGGCCCCTGGAGCCAAACCTGAGGACTGTACTTGCCCTCTCCAAGGGAATTGTGTGTGCCCATTCCAATGGCCACAACTCTTCTAATAGGATAAACCTCCAAAGTCCCTGATCCATCTCAATAGTGGTGGCTTCCCAGGAAAGACAGGGGCAATCTGAGCCCAACTGAGCACCTACCTGCACTCAGACCCATAGACAGATGTCCCCAGAGGTAAAAAGGAAAGTACAGGGCCTAGGCACTAATCAGATCCATTGCTTTGGTTTCCAGGCATCTCTCCTCAGAGGCCTGGATTTCAAAAGCAGCATATAGCTGTTTCTTGACTCACCCATCAGAAAACATCTCATCTACACATGGGAAACTTGCACGTTGGAGTTATGTCAAAGCCTCTGTTTAGGAGAACCATTTAGGGCCCCAGTGCCACCGCTTCATTCCAAGGTCTCCATAGACACAAAAGCACGTTAGGACCCATCCCCAGGGGTGTCCATTTCAACTCAGCGTCCTCGGTTGCTCCCCACAGATCCAGGAGATCTAACCTGTCTTGTTGCTAGGAGACAATTGGAATGCGAGGTGGGCTACCCAGCCATCCATCCTTAGAACCCTGCTCAGAATCATTGGCCAGGAGCCAAACAACTGGTCTCAATTGTCCTGCGGAAGACTCTCTGCAGTTTGGAGCTTCTCAAAACTCCCATCGTGGGAAAACACCCATGGCCTCGTGATGCCCCCCCCATTCATGAAGGGGACAACAGGGTCAGAAACTCCAACAAGAGCGATCGTCTGATCCTCGCCCTGACTTCAGATGCATGAGAACTCAATTCAGGTCTGTAGATTGTGCCTGCCATGGTCTCACCCAGAAACCTAAGCCTAGCTTGTGTTCTCAGACTTTTGTCGTCAGACTACTGGCCCACAAGCCCTCCAGTTTGGCAATCCAGAACTACAATGCAGCACTCTGCCGGCCCTCCAGAAGAAAAACATTGTCCTCTGGGGCTACCCAGTAACCCCAAATGAGGATCAACCTGCACCGACCTTGGCTGTACCCCAAATACATAGGCTGACCAGGGCACTAATGCCCTTTCTGACACAGCCTGAGCCTGGACCACCTGGCCCATCCCAGACAGCTGGCCCCACACTGAGCACATCAAGCCGCCATGGCCTTAGGTCGTCATCTCTTCACAACCTCGGTTTTCAGGTTTCAGAACCTAGAACTTATCTCCAAACACTGCCCAGGGTTGAAGGTGATGCAGAAATCAGAACTCCTTCCCCATGGCAAGAAACCTTGTGGTTGGCATGTTGTCCAACGTTCAGTGTAGTTGAAACCAGTGTGGCCCATGAGGCCCCGCCCTCTCGTGGGCCACAATGGTCACAAACACACATTGTGACGCTCAGGCTGAGCCCAGTCCACAAGTAAGGCCACTCAGTGGCTGGATGAAGAGATAGCATATTGGGCTTGCCATGTCCCTAGGCCCCAATTTTTAGCCATAGTTCGGGTTGTTCCTTCAGTCTTCATCACGGCTTTGCTTTGGAATTCCTCTTTTGGTGGGTCACCTGAGGTAACAAAACTGAAATGAGTCCTCCCATCCCAAAGATTGACGAAAAGCAATTGGGAATCGGGCCAAATCCTCAGAGAGGAAGATTTGTCCATGGCCCATGAGGCCTCCCCGACATTCCACGGCCATCGCTGATACAAAATCCAGAGAAAAAAGCCTGAGCAAGCGCCTCAGACTCTCACTTTCTTCATATCCTGAAGAGTTCTTCTCATGGTTTATAGATCGGGCCTGCCATACCTACGTCCCCAAACCTAAGCTGAGTTTGTGTTTTCAGACATCTGTCCTCAAAATCTTGGGCCCCACACCCTCCAGGCTGGGCGCCTGGAGACACACATTAGGACTGTGCCTACCAATCCACGGGAATTCTGCCCATTCCATGGTCCAAAATCGTACAAATTAGGAGAAACCTCCAAAGTCCCTGAGGCCATCCCAATAGTGTAGGTCGCCCGGAACAAACAAGGGCTGTCTGACACCAGCTGATAATCGACCTCCACTCATACCATAGATGGATGTCCCCAGAGAAGAAGATTGAACCAGACAGGACCCTAGGCCATAATAGGATCCATTGCTTTGGGTTACAGGCATGTGTCCTCAAAAGCCTGATTCCAATAATAGCATAGGTGTTTTCCTGAGGCACCCATCAGAACTCATGTCGTCTCCACAAGGAAACCTGTGCATGGGAGTTATGTCCAAAGCTTAGGAGAGTACTTCAGGATCCCGGTGCCACCGCCCCATTCCAAGGCCCTCATGGACACAAACACACATTAGGACCCACCCTCACGAAAGTCCATTTCAACTCACCGCCCCGGTTGCTCCGGCAGAGCCATCAGATCTAAACTGTCCTGTTGCTAGGAGACAATTGGAATGCGAGTCGGGCTTCCCAGGCATCCATCCGCGAACGGTGCTCTGGAGTCATTCCATATGGGATGTCCTGGAGCTGTCCAACAGGTCTCAATTGTCCCGCAGAAGGAATCCTTGAAGGGGGCATCCCACAACTCCCAACGTGGGAAAACCTCAATGGCCTCGAGATTCTGCTCCCTTCATGAAGCGTCCGTCATGCTCAGAAACTCGAACCTGAGCCAACGTCTGATCCTCGCCCTGACTTCAGATGCATGAGATATTGGTTCAGATCTGCAGGGGGTACCTGCCATGCCCTCGCCCTGAAACCCATGTCTAGCTTGTCTTCTCAGACTTCTGTCCTCACACTCCTGGCCCCGAAGCCCTCAAGTTTGGCAATTCCGGACCCACAATGCAGCACTCTGCCTGCCCTCTAGAAAAAAAAATTATTGCCTCATGAGCTGCCCAGGCACCTTAAATGAGGGTAAACCTACACAGCACTCGACGTTACCCAAAGTATATAGTCTAACCTGGGCACTAATGCACTGTCGAACACAACCTGAGCCCGGACTTCCTGACCAACACCCAGAAAGCTGACCACACACTGAGCACATAAAACCCGCCATGGCCTTAGGTCATCATGTCTTCCCTACCTCAGTTTTCAGGCTTCAGATCCGAGACCTTATCTCCAATCACTGCCCAGGAGTGAGTGTGATGCAGAAATCAGAACTCCTCCTTACCCATGGCAAGAACCCTTGTGGTTGGCACGTTGTCCAAAGTTCAGTGTAGGAGAAACCAGCATTCACCCTGAGGCCCCGCCCATTCTTGAGTGCGATGAGGGCATACACACGCATTGTGACCCTCATCTTGAGTCCTGTCCTCTAGTAAGTCCTCTCAGTGGCTGGACCATTAGATGTCATAATGGGCTTGACATGTCCCTAGGCCCCAATTTTTAACCAGATTTCTGATTGTCCAGTCGCCCCTCCCCAGTGCTCTACTCTGGAATCCCTCATTCGGTGGGACAGCTGACGTTAAAAAAGAAAAAAACAACAACAACAACAAAAAAAAAACGGACTTCTTCCAGCCCACAGAATGACCCCAAACTCTTTGGACGGGGCCAAACCACCAGAGAGTAAGACTCGTCCATTTCCCTTGATGTCACCCAGAAATTCCACGACCATGATTGACACGATATCCAGAGACAAAAACTTGAGCAGGAGCCTCACTCTCGCCCTTCTTTCAAATCCCGAAGAGTTCTCCTCATGGTCTGTAGATCAGTCCTGCCATAACTATGACCCGAAACATAAGCCGAGTGTGTGTTTTCAGACAACTGTTTAAACAGCCCTGGCCTACACAACCTACAGGCTCAGGCCCCTGGAGCCAAACCTGAGGACTGTACTTGCCCTCTCCAAGGGAATTGTGTGTGCCCATTACAATGGCCACAACTCTTCTAATAGGATAAACCTCCAAAGTCCCTGATCCATCTCAATAGTGGTGGCTTCCCAGGAAAGACAGGGGCAATCTGAGCCCAACTGAGCACCTACCTGCACTCAGACCCATAGACAGATGTCCCCAGAGGTAAAAAGGAAAGTACAGGGCCTAGGAACTAATCAGATCCATTGCTTTGGTTTCCAGGCATCTCTCCTCAGAGGCCTGGATTTCAAAAGCAGCATATAGCTGTTTCTTGACTCACCCATCAGAAAACATCTCATCTACACATGGGAAACTTGCACGTTGGAGTTATGTCAAAGCCTCTGTTTAGGAGAACCATTTAGGGCCCCAGTGCCACCGCTTCATTCCAAGGTCTCCATAGACACAAAAGCACTTTAGGACCCATCCCCAGGGGTGTCCATTTCAACTCAGCGTCCTCGGTTGCTCCCCACAGATCCAGGAGATCTAACCTGTCTTGTTGCTAGGAGACAATTGGAATGCGAGGTGGGCTACCCAGCCATCCATCCTTAGAACCCTGCTCAGAATCATTGGCCAGGAGCCAAACAACTGTTCTCAATTGTCCTGCGGAAGACTCTCTGCAGTTTGGAGCTTCTCAAAACTCCCATCGTGGGAAAACACCCATGGCCTCGTGATTCCCCCCCCCATTCATGAAGGGGACAACAGGGTCAGAAACTCCAACCTGAGCGATCGTCTGATCCTCGCCCTGACTTCAGATGCACGAGAACTCAATTCAGGTCTGTAGATTGTGCCTGCCATGGCCTCACCCAGAAACCTAAGCCTAGCTTGTGTTCTAAGACTTTTGTCGTCAGACTACTGGCCCACAAGCCCTCCAGTTTGGCAATCCAGAACTACAATGCAGCACTCTGCCGGCCCTCCAGAAGAAAAACATTGTCCTCTGGGGCTACCCAGTAACCCCAAATGAGGATCAACCTGCACCGACCTTGGCTGTACCCCAAATACATAGGCTGACCAGGGCACTAATGCCCTTTCTGACACAGCCTGAGCCTGGACCCCCTGGCCCATCCCAGACAGCTGGCCCCACACTGAGCACATCAAGCCACCATGGCCTTAGGTCGTCATCTCTTCCCAACCTCGGTTTTCAGGTTTCAGAACCTAGACCTTATCTCCAATCACTGCCCAGGGTTGAAGGTGATGCAGAAATCAGAACTCCTTCCCCATGGCAAGAAACCTTGTGGTTGGCATGTTGTCCAACGTTCAGTGTAGTTGAAACCAGTGTGGCCCATGAGGCCCCGCCCTCTCGCGGGCCACAATGGTCACAAACACACATTGTGACGCTCAGGCTGAGCCCAGTCCACAAGTAAGGCCACTCAGTGGCTGGATGAAGAGATAGCATATTGGGCTTGCCATGCCCCTAGGCCCAATTTTTAACCATAGTTCGGGTTGTCCCTTCAGTCTTCCCCACGGCTTGGCTTTGGAATTCCTCTTTTGTTGGGACACCTGAAGTAACAAACTGAAATGAGTCCTCCCATCCCACAGATTGACGAAAAGCAATTGGGAATCGGGCCAAATCCTCAGAGAGGAAGATTCGTCCATGGTCCATGAGGCCTCCCCGACATTCCACGGCCATCGCTGATACAAAATCCAGAGAAAAAAGCCTGAACAAGCGCCTCAGACTCGCACTTTCTTCATATCCTGAAGAGTTCTTCTCATGGTTTGTCGATCGGGCCTGCCATACCTACGTCCCCAAACCTAAGCTGAGTTTGTGATTTCAGACTTCTTTCCTCAAAGTCTTGGCCCCACACCCTCCAGGCTGGGCCCCTGGAGCCACACATTAGGACTGTGCCTACAAATCCACGGGAATTCTGCCCATTCCATGGTCCAAAATCGAACAAATTAGGAGAAACCTCCAAAGTCCCTGGGGCCATCCCAATAGTGTAGGTCGCCCGGAACAAACAAGGGCTGTCTAACGCCAGCTGATAATCGACCTCCACTCATACCATAGATGGATGTCTCCAGAGAAGAAGATTGAACCAGACAGGATCCTAGGCCATAATAGGATCCATTGCTTTGGGATACAGGCATGTGTCCTCAAAAGCCTGATTGCAATACGAGCATAGGTGTTTTCCTGAGGCACCCATCAGAACTCATCTCGTCTCCACAAGGAAACCTGTGCATGGGAGCCATGTCCAAAGCTTAGGAGAGTACTTCAGGATCTCGGTGCCACCGCCCCATTCCAAGGCCCTCATGGACACAAAACCACATTAGGACCCATCCTCACGAAAGTCCATTTCAACTCAGCCACCCCGGGTGCTCCGGCAGAGCCATCAGATCTAAACTGTCTTGTTGCTAGGAGACAATTGGAATGCGAGGCGGGCTTACCAGGCATCCATCCGCGAACGGTGCTCTGGAGTCATTCCATATGGGATGTCCTGGAGATGTCCAACAGGTCTCAATTGTCCCACAGAAGGAATCCTTGAAGGGGGCATCCCACAACTCCCAACGTGGGAAAACCTCAATGGCCTCGAGATTCTGCTCCCTTCATGAAGCGGCCGTCATGCTCAGAAACTCCCACCTGAGCCAACGTCTGATCCTCGCCCTGACTTCAGATGCATGAGATATTGGTTCAGATCTGCAGGGGGTACCTGCCGTGCCCTCGCCCTGAAACCCAAGTCTAGCTTGTCTTCTCAGACTTTCGTCCTTACATCCTGGCCCCGAAGCCCTCAAGTTTGACAATTCCGGACCCACAATGCAGCACTCTGCCTGGCCTCTAGAAAAAAAATTATTGCCTCATGAGCTGCCCAGGCACCTTAAATGAGGGTAAACCTACACAGCACTCGACTTTACCCAAATTATATAGTCTAAACTGGGCACTAATGCACTGTCGAACACAACCTGAGCCCGGACCTCCTGACCAACACCCAGAAAACTGACCGCAGACTGAGCACATAAAATCCGCCATGGCCTTAGGTCATCATCTCTTCCCTACCTCAGTTTTCAGGCTTCAGAACCGAGACCTTATCTCCAATCACTGCCCAGGGGTGAGTATGATGCAGAAATCAGAACTCCTCCTTTCCCATGGCAAGAACCCTGTGATTGGCACGTTGTCCAACGTTCAGTGTAGGAGAAACCAGCATTCACCCTGAGGCCGCGCCCATGCTTGAGTGCAACGAGGGCATACACACGCATTGTGACCCTCATCATGAGTCCTGTCCTCTAGTAAGTCCTCTCAGTGGCTGGACCATTAGATGTCATAATGGGCTTGACATGTCCCTAGGCCCCAATTTTTAACCAGATTTCTGATGGTCCAGTCGCCCCTACCCAGGGCTCTACTCTGGAATCCCTCATTTGATGGGACACCTGAGGTTAAAAAAGAAAAAAACAACAATAAAAAAAGAAAACGGACTTCTTCCAGCCCACGGAATGACCCGAAATTCTTTGGACGGGGCCAAACCACCAGAGAGTAAGACTCGTCCATTTCCCATGAAGTCACCCAGAAATTCCACGACCATGAGTGACACGATATCCAGAGACAAAAACTTGAGCAGGAGCCTCACACTCGCCCTTCTTTCAAATCCCGAAGAGTTCTCCTCATGGTCTGTAGATCAGTCCTGCCATACATATGACCCGAAACATAAGCCGAGTTTGTGTTTTCAGACAACTGTCCAAACAGCCCTGGCCTACACAACCTACAGGCTCAGGCCCCTGGAGCCAAACCTGAGGACTGTACTTGCCCTCTCCAAGGGAATTGTGTGTGCCCATTCCAATGGCCACAACCCTTCTAATAGGATAAACCTCCAAAGTCCCTGATCCATCTCAATAGTGGTGGCTTCCCAGGAAAAACAGGGGCAATCTGAGCCCAACTGAGCACCTACCTGCACTCAGACCCATAGACAGATGTCCCCAGAGGTAAAAAGGAAAGTACAGGCCCTAGGCACTAATCAGATCCATTGCTTTGGTTTCCAGGCATCTCTCCTCAGAGGCCTGAATTTCAAAAGCAGCATATAGCTGTTTCTTGACTCACCCATCAGAAAACATCTCATCTACACATGGGAAACTTGCACGTTGGAGCTATGTCAAAGCCTCTGTTTAGGAGAACCCTTTAGGGCCCCAGTGCCACCGCTTCATTCCAAGCTCTCCATAGACACAAAAGCACGTTAGGACCCATCCCCAGGGGTGTCCATTTCAACTCAGCGTCCTCGGTTGCTCCCCACAGATCCAGGAGATCTAACCTGTCTTGTTGCTAGGAGACAATTGGAATGCGAGGTGGGCTTCCCAGCCATTCATCCTTAGAACCCTGCTCAGAATCATTGGCCAGGAGCCAAACAACTGGTCTCAATTGTCCTGCGGAAGACTCTCTGCAGTTTGGAGCTTCTCAGAACTCCCATCGTGGGAAAACACCCATGGCCTCGTGATGCCCCCCCCATTCATGAAGGGGACAACAGGGTCAGAAACTCCAACCTGAGCGATCGTCTGATCCTCGCCCTGACTTCAGATGCACGAGAACTCAATTCAGGTCTGTAGATTGTGCCTGCCATGGCCTCACCCAGAAACCTAAGCCTAGCTTGTGTTCTAAGACTTTTGTCGTCAGACTACTGGCCCACAAGCCCTCCAGTTTGGCAATCCAGAACTACAATGCAGCACTCTGCCGGCCCTCCAGAAGAAAAACATTGTCCTCTGGGGCTACCCAGTAACCCCAAATGAGGATCAACCTGCACCGACCTTGGCTGTACCCCAAATACATAGGCTGACCAGGGCACTAATGCCCTTTCTGACACAGCCTGAGCCTGGACCCCCTGGCCCATCCCAGACAGCTGGCCCCACACTGAGCACATCAAGCCACCATGGCCTTAGGTCGTCATCTCTTCCCAACCTCGGTTTTCAGGTTTCAGAACCTAGACCTTATCTCCAATCACTGCCCAGGGTTGAAGGTGATGCAGAAATCAGAACTCCTTCCCCATGGCAAGAAACCTTGTGGTTGGCATGTTGTCCAACGTTCAGTGTAGTTGAAACCAGTGTGGCCCATGAGGCCCCGCCCTCTCGCGGGCCACAATGGTCACAAACACACATTGTGAC
The DNA here is from genome assembly GCF_964662115.1 of Mustela nivalis. Classification (NCBI taxonomy): domain Eukaryota; kingdom Metazoa; phylum Chordata; class Mammalia; order Carnivora; family Mustelidae; genus Mustela; species Mustela nivalis. Next base: position 198,159 of record NW_028135759.1, on the reverse strand, counting down.
GCTCAGGCTGATCCCAGTCAACAAGTAATACCACTCAGTGGCTGGATGAAGAGATAGCATATTGGGCTTGCCATGCCCCTAGGCCCCAATTTTTAACCATAGTTCGGGTTGTTCCTTCAGTCTTCCCGACGGCTTTGCTTTGGAATTCCTCTTTTGGTGGGTCACCTGAGGTAACAAAACTGAAATGAGTCCTCCCATCCCAAAGATTGACGAAAAGCAATTGGGAATCGGGCCAAATCCTCAGAGAGGAAGATTTGTCCATGGCCCATGAGGCCTCCCCGACATTCCACGGCCATCGCTGATACAAAATCCAGAGAAAAAAGCCTGAGCAAGCGCCTCAGACTCGCACTTTCTTCATATCCTGAAGAGTTCTCATGGTTTGTCGATCGGGCCTGCCATACCTACGTCCCCAAACCTAAGCTGAGTTTGTGTTTTCAGACATCTGTCCTCAAAGTCTTGGGCCCCACACCCTCCAGGCTGGGCGCCTGGAGACACACATTAGGACTGTGCCTACCAATCCATGGGAATTCTGCCCATTCCATGGTCCAAAATCGTACAAATTAGGAGAAACCTCCAAAGTCCCTGAGGCCATCCCAATAGTGTAGGTCGCCCGGAACAAACAAGGGCTGTCTGACACCAGCTGATAATCGACCTCCACTCATACCATAGATGGAAGTCCCCAGAGAAGAAGATTGAAACAGACAGGACCCTAGGCCATAATAGGATCCATTGCTTTGGGTTACAGGCATGTGTCCTCAAAAGCCTGATTCCAATAATAGCATAGGTGTTTTCCTGAGGCACCCATCAGAACTCATGTCGTCTCCACAAGGAAACCTGTGCATGGGAGTTATGTCCAAAGCTTAGGAGAGTACTTCAGGATCCCGGTGCCACCGCCCCATTCCAAGGCCCTCATGGACACAAACACACATTAGGACCCACCCTCACGAAAGTCCATTTCAACTCAGCCGCCCAGGTTGCTCCGGCAGAGCCATCAGATCTAAACTGTCCTGTTGCTAGGAGACAATTGGAATGCGAGGCGGGCTTCCCAGGCATCTATCCGCGAACGGTGCTCTGGAGTCATTCCATATGGGATGTCCTGGAGCTGTCCAACAGGTCTCAATTGTCCCGCAGAAGGAATCCTTGAAGGGGGCATCCCACAACTCCCAACGTGGGAAAACCTCAATGGCCTCGAGATTCTGCTCCCTTCATGAAGGAGCCGTCATGCTCAGAAACTCCAACCTGAGCCAACGTCTGATCCTCGCCCTGACTTCAGATGCATGAGATATTGGTTCAGATCTGCAGGGGGTACCTGCCGTGCCCTCGCCCTGAAACCCAAGTCTAGCTTGTCTTCTCCGACTTCTGTCCTCACACTCCTGGCCCCGAAGCCCTCAAGTTTGGCAATTCCGGACCCACAATGCAGCACTCCTCCTGCCCTCTAGAAAAAAAAATTATTGCCTCATGAGCTGCCCAGGCACCTTAAATGAGGGTAAACCTACACAGCACTCGACTTTACCCAAATTATATAGTCTAACCTGGGCACTAATGCACTGTCGAACACAACCTGAGCCCGGACTTCCTGACCAACACCCAGAAAGCTGACCGCACACTGAGCATATAAAACCCGCCATGGCCTTAGGTCATCATCTCTTCCCTACCTCAGTTTTCAGGCTTCAGAACCGAGACCTTATCTCCAATCACTGCCCAGGGGTGAGTCTGATGCAGAAATCAGAACTCCTCCTTACCCATGGCAAGAACCCTTGTGGTTGGCACGTTGTCCAACGTTCAGTGTAGGAGAAACCAGCATTCACCCTTAGGCCCCGCCTATTCTTGAGTGCGACGAGGGCATACACACGCATTGTGACCCTCATCATGAGTCCTGTCCTCTAGTAAGTCCTCTCAGTGGCTGGACCATTAGATGTCATAATGGGCTTGACATGTCCCTAGGCCCCAATTTTTAACCAGATTTCTGATGGTCCAGTCGCCTCTCCCCAGGGCTCTACTCTGGAATCCCTCATTTGATGGGACACCTGAGGTTATAAAAGAAAAAAACAACAATAAAAAAAGAAACGGACTTCGTCCAGCCCACGGAATGACCCCAACTCTTTGGACGGGGCCAAACCACCAGAGAGTAAAACTCGTCCATTTCCCATGAAGTCACCAGAAATTCCAAGACCATGAGTAACACGATATCCAGAGACAAAAACTTGAGCAGGAGCCTCACACTCGCCCTTCTTTCAAATCCCGAAGAGTTCTCCTCATGGTCTGTAGATCAGTCCTGCCATACATATGACCCGAAACATAAGCCGAGTTTGTGTTTTCAGACAACTGTCCAAACAGCCCTGGCCTACACAACCTACAGGCTCAGGCCCCTGGAGCCAAACCTGAGGACTGTACTTGCCCTCTCCAAGGGAATTGTGTGTGCCCATTCCAATGGCCACAACCCTTCTAATAGGATAAACCTCCAAAGTCCCTGATCCATCTCAATAGTGGTGGCTTCCCAGGAAAAACAGGGGCAATCTGAGCCCAACTGAGCACCTACCTGCACTCAGACCCATAGACAGATGTCCCCAGAGGTAAAAAGGAAAGTACAGGCCCTAGGCACTAATCAGATCCATTGCTTTGGTTTCCAGGCATCTCTCCTCAGAGGCCTGAATTTCAAAAGCAGCATATAGCTGTTTCTTGACTCACACATCAGAAAACATCTCATCTACACATGGGAAACTTGCACGTTGGAGCTATGTCAAAGCCTCTGTTTAGGAGAACCCTTTAGGGCCCCAGTGCCACCGCTTCATTCCAAGGTCTCCATAGACACAAAAGCACGTTAGGACCCATCCCCAGGGGTGTCCATTTCAACTAGGCGTCCTCGGTTGCTCCCCACAGATCCAGGAGATCTAACCTGTCTGGTTGCTAGGAGATAATTGAAATGCGAGGTGGGCTACCCAGCCATCCATCCTTAGAACCCTGCTCAGAAACATTGGCCAGGAGCCAAACAACTGGTCTCAATTGTCCTGCGGAAGACTCTCTGCAGTTTGGAGCATCTCACACTCCCATCGTGGGAAAACACCCATGGACTCTTGATGCCCCCCCCCCATTCATGAAGGGGACAACAGGGTCAGAAACTCCAACCTGAGCGATTGTCTGATCCTCGACCTGACTTCAGATGCACGAGATCTCAATTCAGGTCTGTAGATTGTGCCTGCCATGGCCTCACCCAGAAATCTAAGCCTAGCTTGTGTTCTCAGACTTTTGTCGTCAGACTACTGGCCCACAAGCCCTCCAGTTTGGCAATCCAGAACTACAATGCAGCACTCTGCCGGCCCTCCAGAAGAAAAACATTGTCCTCTGGGGCTACCCAGTAACCCCAAATGAGGATCAACCTGCACCGACCTTGGCTGTACCCCAAATACATAGGCTGACCAGGGCACTAATGCCCTTTCTGACACAGCCTGAGCCTGGACCCCCTGGCCCATCCCAGACAGCTGGCCGCACACTGAGCACATCAAGCGCCATGGCCTTAGGACTTCATCTCTTCCCAACCTCGGTTTTCAGGTTTCAGAACCTAGACCTTATCTCCAATCACTGCCCAGGGTTGAAGGTGATGCAGAAATCAGAACTCCTTCCCCATGGCAAGAAACCTTGTGGTTGGCATGTTGTCCAACGTTCAGTGTAGTTGAAACCAGTGTGGCCCATGAGGCCCCGCCCTCTCGCGGGCCACAATGGTCACAAATACACATTGTGACGCTCAGGCTGAGCCCAGTCCTCAAGTAAGGCCACTCAGTGGCTGGATGAAGAGATAGCATATTGGGCTTGCCATGCCCCTAGGCCCCAATTTTTAACCATAGTTCGGGTTGTCCCTTCAGTCTTCCCCACGGCATTGCTTTGGAATTCCTCTTTTGGTGGGTCACCTGAGGTAACAAAACTGAAATGTGTCCTCCCATCCCACAGATTGACGAAAAGCAATTGGGAATCGGGCCAAATTCTCAGAGAGGAAGATTCGTGCATGGCCCATGAGGCCTCCCCGACATTCCACGGCCATCGCTGATACAAAATCCAGAGACAAAAGCCTGAGCAAGCGCCTCAGACTCGCACTTTCTTCATATCCTGAAGAGTTCTTCTCATGGTTTGTAGATCGGGCCTGCCATACCTACGTCCCCAAACCTAAGCTGAGTTTGTGTTTTCAGACTTCTGTCCTCAAAATCTTGGGCCCCACACCCTCCAGGCTGGGCGCCTGGAGACACACATTAGGACTGTGCCTACCAATCCATGGGAATTTTTCCCATTCCATGGTCCAAAATCGTACAAATTAGGAGAAACCTCCAAAGTCCCTGAGGCCATCCCAATAGTGTAGGTCGCCCGGAACAAACAAGGGCTGTCTGACACCAGCTGATAATCGACCTCCACTCATACCATAGATGGATGTCCCCAGAGAAGAAGATTGAACCAGACAGGACCCTAGGCCATAATAGGATCCATTGCTTTGGGTTACAGGCATGTGTCCTCAAAAGCCTGATTCCAATAATAGCATAGGTGTTTTCCTGAGGCACCCATCAGAACTCATGTCGTCTCCACAAGGAAACCTGTGCATGGGAGTTATGTCCAAAGCTTAGGAGAGTACTTCAGGATCCCGGTGCCACCGCCCCATTCCAAGGCCCTCATGGACACAAACACACATTAGGACCCACCCTCACGAAAGTCCATTTCAACTCAGCCGCCCCGGTTGCTCCGGCAGAGCCATCAGATCTAAACTGTCCTGTTGCTAGGAGACAATTGGAATGCGAGGCGGGCTTACCAGGCATCCATCCCCGAACGTTGCTCTGGAGTCATTCCATATGGGATGTCCTGGAGCTGTCCAACAGGTCTCAATTGTCCCGCAGAAGGAATCCTTGAAGGGGGCATCCCACAACTCCCAACGTGGGAAAACCTCAATGGCCTCGAGATTCTGCTCCCTTCATGAAGCGTCCGTCATGCTCAGAAACTCCCACCTGAGCCAACGTCTGATCCTCGCCCTGACTTCAGATGCATGAGATATTGGTTCAGATCTGCAGGGGGTACCTGCCGTGTCCTCGCCCTGAAACCCATGTCTAGCTTGTCTTCTCAGACTTCCGTCCTCACACTCCTGGCCCGGAATCCCTCAAGTTTGGCAATTCCGGACCCACAATGCAGCACTCTGCCTGCCCTCTAGAAAAAAAAATTATTGCCTCATGAACTGCCCAGGCACCTTAAATGAGGGTAAACCTACACAGCACTCGACTTTACCCAAATTATATAGTCCAACCTGGGCACTAATGCACTGTCGAACACAACCTGAGCCCGGACCTCCTGACCAACACCCAGAAAGCTGACCGCACACTGAGCAAATAAAACCCGCCATGGCCTTAGGTCATCATCTCTTCCCTACCTCAGTTTTCAGGCTTCAGAACCGAGACCTTATCTCCAATCACTGCCCAGGGGTGAGTGTGATGCAGAAATCAGAACTCCTCCTTACCCATGGCAAGAACCCTTGTGGTTGGCACGTTGTCCAACGTTCAGTGTAGGAGAAACCAGCATTCACCCTGAGGCCCCGCCTATTCTTGAGTGCGACGAGGGCATACACACGCATTGTGACCCTCATCATGAGTCCTGTCCTCTAGTAAGTCCTCTCAGTGGCTGGACCATTAGATGTCATAATGGGCTTGACATGTCCCTAGGCCCCAATTTTTACCAGATTTCTGTTGGTCCAGTCGCCCCAACCCAGGGCTCTACTCTGGAATCCCTCATTTGATGGGACACCTGAGGTTATAAAAGAAAAAAACAACAATAAAAAAAGAAAACGGACTTCTTCCAGCCCACGGAATGACCCCAAACTCTTTGGACGGGGCCAAACCACCAGAGAGTAAAACTCGTCCATTTCCCATGAAGTCACCCAGAAATTCCAAGACCATGAGTAACACGATATCCAGAGACATAAACTTGAGCAGGAGCCTCACACTCGCCCTTCTTTCAAATCCCGAAGAGTTCTCCTCATGGTCTGTAGATCAGTCCTGCCATACCTATGACCTGAAACATAAGCCGAGTTTGTGTTTCAGACAACTGTCCAAACAGCCCTGGCCTACACAACCTACAGGCTCAGGCCCCTGAAGCCAAACCTGAGGACTGTACTTGCCCTCTCCAAGGGAATTGTGTGTGCCCATTCCAATGGCCCCAACCCTTCTAATAGGATAAACCTCCAAAGTCCCTGATCCATCTCAATAGTGGTGGCTTCCCAGGAAAAACAGGGGCAATCTGACCCAACTGAGCACCTACCTGCACTCAGACCCATAGACAGATGTCCCCAGAGGTAAAAAGGAAAGAACAGGCCCTAGGCACTAATCAGATCCATTGCTTTGGTTTCCAGGCATCTCTCCTCAGAGGCCTGGATTTCAAAAGCAGCATATAGCTGTTTCTTGACTCAACCATCAGAAAACATCTCATCTACACATGGGAAACTTGCACGTTGGAGTTATGTCAAAGCCTCTGTTTAGGAGAACCCTTTAGGGCCCCAGTGCCACCGCTTCATTCCAAGGTCTCCATAGACACAAAAGCACGTTAGGACCCATCCCCAGGGGTGTCCATTTCAACTCAGCGTCCTCGGTTGCTCCCCACAGATCCAGGAGATCTAACCTGTCTTGTTGCTAGGAGACAATTGGAATGCGAGGTGGGCTACCCAGCCATTCATCCTTAGAACCCTGCTCAGAATCATTGGCTAGGAGCCAAACAACTGGTCTCAATTGTCCTGCGGAAGACTCTCTGCAGTTTGGAGCTTCTGAAACTCCCATCGTGGGAAAACACCCATGGCCTCTTGATGCCCCCCCACATTCATGAAGGGGACAACAGGGTCAGAAACTCCAAACTGAGCGATCGTCTGATCCTCGCCCTGACTTCAGATGCACGAGATCTCAATTCAGGTCTGTAGATTGTGCCTGCCATGGCCTCACCCAGAAACCTAAGCCTAGCTTGTGTTCTCAGACTTTTGTCGTCAGACTACTGGCCCACAAGCCCTCCAGTTTGGCAATCCAGAACTACAATGCAGCACTCTGCCGGCCCTCCAGAAGAAAAACATTGTCCTCTGGGGCTACCCAGTAACCCCAAATGAGGATCAACCTGCACCGACCTTGGCTGTACACCAAATACATAGGCTGACCAGGGCACTAATGCCCTTTCTGACACAGCCTGAGCCTGGACCCCCTGGCCCATCCCAGACAGCTGGCCGTACACTGAGCACATCAAGCCCCCATGGCCTTAGGACTTCATCTCTTCCCAACCTCGGTTTTCAGGTTTCAGAACCTAGACCTTATCTCCAATCACTGCCCAGGGTTGAAGGTGATGCAGAAATCAGAACTCCTTCCCCATGGCAAGAAACCTTGTGGTTGGCATGTTGTCCAACATTCAGTGTAGTTGAAACCAGTGTGGCCCATGAAGCCCCGCCCTCTCGCGGGCCACAATGGTCACAAATACACATTGTGACGCTCAGGCTGAGCCCAGTCCTCAAGTAAGGCCACTCAGTGGCTGGATGAAGAGATAGCATATTGGGCTTGCCATGCCCCTAGGCCCCAATTTTTAACCATAGTTCGGGTTGTCCCTTCATTCTTCCCCACGGCATTGCTTTGGAATTCCTCTTTTGGTGGGTCACCTGAGGTAACAAAACTGAAATGAGTCCTCCCATCCCACAGATTGACGAAAAGCAATTGGGAATCGGGCCAAATCCTCAGAGAGGAAGATTCGTCCATGGCCCATGAGGCCTCCCCGACATTCCACGGCCACCGCTGATACAAAATCCAGAGACAAAAGCCTGAGCAAGCGCCTCAGACTCGCACTTTCTTCATATCCTGAAGAGTTCTTCTCATGGTTTGTAGATCGGGCCTGCCATACCTACGTCCCCAAACCTAAGCTGAGTTTGTGTTTTCAGACTTCTGTCCTCAAAATCTTGGGCCCCACACCCTCCAGGCTGGGCGCCTGGAGACACACATTAGGACTGTGCCTACCAATCCATGGGAAATTTTCCCATTCCATGGTCCAAAATCGTACAAATTAGGAGAAACCTCCAAAGTCCCTGAGGCCATCCCAATAGTGTAGGTCGCCCGGAACAAACAAGGGCTGTCTGACACCAGCTGATAATCGATCTCCACTCATACCATAGATGGATGTCCCCAGAGAAGAAGATTGAACCAGACAGGACCCTAGGCCATAATAGGATCCATTGCTTTGGGTTACAGGCATGTGTCCTCAAAAGCCTGATTCCAATAATAGCATAGGTGTTTTCCTGAGGCACCCATCAGAACTCATGTCGTCTCCACAAGGAAACCTGTGCATGGGAGTTATGTCCAAAGCTTAGGAGAGTACTTCAGGGTCCCGGTGCCACCGCCCCATTCCAAGGCTCTCATGGACACAAACACACATTAGGACCCACCCTCACGAAAGTCCATTTCAACTCAGCCGCCCCGGTTGCTCCGGCAGAGCCATCAGATCTAAACTGTCCTGTTGCTAGGAGACAATTGGAATGCGAGGCGGGCTTCCCAGGCATCCATCCGCGAACGGTGCTCTGGAGTCATTCCATATGGGATGTCCTGGAGCTGTCCAACAGGTCTCAATTGTCCCGCAGAAGGAATCCTTGAAGGGGGCATCCCACAACTCCCAACGTGAAAAATCCTCAATGGCCTCGAGATTCTGCTTCCTTCATGAAGCGTCCGTCATGCTCAGAAACTCGAACCTGAGCCAACGTCTAATCCTCGCCCTGTCTTCAGATGCATGAGATATTGGTTCAGATCTGCAGGGGGTACCTGCCGTGTCCACGCCCTGAAACCCATGTCTAGCTTGTCTTCTCAGACTTCCGTCCTCACACTCCTGGCCCCGAAGCCCTCAAGTTTGGCAATTCCGGACCCACAATGCAGCACTCTGCCTGCCCTCTAGAAAAAAAAATTATTGCCTCATGAGCTGCCCAGGCACCTTAAATGAGGGTAAACCTACACAGCACTCGACTTTACCCAAATTATATAGTCTAACCTGGGCACTAATGCACTGTCGAACACAACCTGAGCCCGGACTTCCTGACCAACACCCAGAAAGCTGACCGCACACTGAGCACATAAAACCCGCCATGGCCTTAGGTCATCATCTCTTCCCTACCTCAGTTTTCAGGCTTCAGAACTGAGATCTTATCTCCAATCACTGCCCAGGGTTGAGTGTGATGCAGAAATCAGAACTCCTCCTTACCCATGGCAAGAACCCTTGTGGTTGGCACGTTGTCCAACGTTCAGTGTAGGAGAAACCAGCATTCACCCTGAGGCCCCGCCCATTCTTGAGTGCGACGAGGGCATACACACGCATTGTGACCCTCATCATGAGTCCTGTCCTCTAGTAAGTCCTCTCAGTGGCTGGACCATTAGATGTCATAATGGGCTTGACATGTCCCTAGGCCCCAATTTTTAACCAGATTTCTGATTGTCCAGTCGCCCCTCCCCAGGGCTCTACTCTGGAATCCGTCATTAGGTGGGACACCTGAGGTTAAAAAAGAAAAAAACAACAACAACAACAAAAAAAAGGGACTTCTTCCAGCTCACAGAATGACCCCAAACTCTTTGGACGGGGCCAAACCACCAGAGAGTAAGACTCGTCCATTTCCCTTGATGTCACCGAGAAATTCCACGACCATGATTGACATGATATCCAGAGACAAAAACTTGAGCAGGAGCCTCACACTCGCTCTTCTTTCAAATCCCGAAGAGTTCTCCTCATGGTCTGTAGATCAGTCCTGCCATACCTATGACCCGAAACATAAGCCGAGTTTGTGTTTTCAGACAACTGTTTAAACAGCCCTGGCCTACACAACCTACAGGCTCAGGCCCCTGGAGCCAAACCTGAGGACTGTACTTGCCCTCTCCAAGGGAATTGTGTGTGCCCATTCCAATGGCCACAACCCTTCTAATAGGATAAACCTCCAAAGTCCCTGATCCATCTCAATAGTGGTGGCTTCCCAGGAAAAACAGGGGCAATCTGAGCCCAACTGAGCACTTACCTGCACTCAGACCCATAGACAGATGTCCCCAGAGGTAAAAAGGAAAGAACAGGCCCCTAGGCACTAATCAGATCCATTGCTTTGGTTTCCAGGCATCTCTCCTCAGAGGCCTGGATTTCAAAAGCAGCATATAGCTGTTTCTTGACTCACCCATCAGAAAACATCTCATCTACACATGGGAAACTTGCACGTTGGAGCTGTGTCAAACCCTCTGTTTAGGAGAACCCTTTAGGGCCCCAGTGCCACCGCTTCATTCCAAGGTCTCCATAGACACAAAAGCACGTTAGGACCCATCCCCAGGGGTATCCATTTCAACTCAGCGTCCTCGGTTGCTCCCCAAAGATCCAGGAGATCTAACCTGTCTGGTTGCTAGGAGACAATTGGAATGCGAGGTGGGTTACCCAGCCATCCATCCTTAGAACCCTGCTCAGAATCATTGGCCTGGAGCCAAACAACAGGTCTCAATTGTCCTTCAGAAGACTCTCTGCTGTTTGGAGCTTCTCACAACTCCCATCGTGGGAAAACACCCATGGCCTCGTGATGCCCCCCCCATTCATGAAGGGGCCATCAGGGACAGAAACTCCAACCTGAGCGATCCTCTGATCCTCGCCCTGACTTCAGATGCACGAGATCTCGATTCAGGTCTGTAGATTGTGCCTGCCATTGCCTCACCCAGAAACCTAAGCCTAGCTTGTGTTCTCAGACTTTTGTCGTCAGACTACTGGCCCACAAGCCCTCCAGTTTGGCAATCCAGAACTACAAGGAAGCACTCTGCCGGCCTCCAGAAGAAAAACATTGTCCTCTGGGGCTACCCAGTAACTCCAAATGAGGATCAACCTGCACCGACCTTGGCTGTACCCCAAATACATAGGCTGACCAGGGCACTAATGCCCTTTCTGACACAGCCTGAGCCTGGACCCCCTGGCCCCTCCCAGACAGCTGGCCGCACACTGAGCACATCGAGCCGCCATGGCCTTAGGTCGTCATCTCTTCCCAACCTCGGTTTTCAGGTTTCAGAACCTAGACCTTATCTCCAATCACTGCCCAGGGTTGAAGGTGATGCAGAAATCAAAACTCCTTCCCCATGGCAAGAAACCTTGTGGTTGGCATGTTGTCCAACGTTCAGTGTAGTTGAAACCAGTGTGGCCCATGAGGCCCCGCCCATGCTCGCGGGCCACATTGGTCACAAACACACATTGTGACGCTCAGGCTGAGCCCAGTCCTCAAGTAAGGCCACTCAGTGGCTGGATGAAGAGATAGCATATTGGGCTTGCCATGCCCCTAGGCCCCAATTTTTAACCATAGTTCGGGTTATCCCTTCAGTCTTCCCCACGGCTTGTCTTTGGAATTCCTTTTTTGGTGGGACACCTGAGGTAATAAAACTGAAATGAGTCCTCCCATCCCACAGATTGACGAAAAGCAATTGGGAATCGGGCCAAATCCTCAGAGAGGAAGATTTGTCCATGGCCCATGACGCCTCCCCGACATTCCACGGCCATCGCTGATACAAAATCCAGAGACAAAAGCCTGAGCTAGAGTCTCAGACTCGCACTTTCTTCATATCCTGAAGAGTTCTTCTCATGGTTTATAGATCGGGCCTGCATAACCTACGTCCCCAAACCTAAGCTGAGTTTGTGTTTTCAGACTTCTGTCCTAAAAGTCTTGGGCCACACACCCTCCAGGCTGGACCGGTGGAGCCACACATTAGGACTGTGCCTACCAATCCATGGGAATTCTGCCCATTCCATGGTCCAAAATCGTACAAATTAGGAGAAAACTCCAAAGTCCCTGAGGCCATCCCAATAGTGTAGGTCGCCCGGAACAAACAAGGGCTGTCTGACACCAGCTGATAATCGACCTCCACTCATACCATAGATGGATGTCCCCAGAGAAGAAGATTGAACCAGACAGGTCCCTAGGCCATAATAGGATCCATTGCTTTGGGTTACAGGCATGTGTCCTCAAAAGCCTGATTCCAATACGAGCATAGGTGTTTTTCTGAGGCACCCATCAGAACTCATCTCGTCTCCACAAGGAAACCTGTGCATGGGAGCCATATCCAAAGCTTAGGAGAGTACTTCAGGGTCCCGGTGCCACCGCCCCATTCCAAGGCCCTCATGGACACAAAAACACACTAGGACCCATCCTCAGGAAAGTCCATTTCAACTCAGCCACCCCGGTTGCTCCGGCAGAGCCATCAGATCTAAACTGTCTTGTTGCTAGGAGACAATTGGAAATCGAGGCGGGCTTCCCAGGCATCCATCCGAGAACGGTGCTCTGGAGTCATTCCATATGGGATGTCCTGGAGCTGTCCAACAGGTCTCAATTGTCCCGCAGAAGGAATCCTTGAAGGTGGCATCCCACAACTCCCAACGTGGGAAAACCTCAATGGCCTCGAGATTCCGCTCCCTTCATGAAGCGGCCGTCATGCTCAGAAACTCCAACCTGAGCCATCGTCTGATCCTCGCCCTGACTTCAGATGCATGAGATATTGGTTCAGATCTGCAGGGGGTACCTGCCGTGCCCTAGCCCTGAAACCCAAGTCTATCTTGTCTCCTCAGACTTCCATCCTCACACTACTGGCCCCGAAGCCCTCAAGTTTGGCAATTCCGGACTCACAACGCAGCACTCTGCCTGCCCTCTAGAAAAAAAATTATTGCCTCATGAGCTTCCCAGGCACCTTAAATGAGGGTAATCCTACACAGCACTCGACTTTACCCAAATTATATAGTCTAACCTGGGCACTAATGCACTGTCGAACACAACCTGAGCCCGGACCTCCTGACCAACACCCAGAAAACTGACCGCACACTGAGCACATAAAACCCGCCATGGCCTTAGGTCATCATCTCTTCCCTACCTCAGTTTTCAGGCTTCAGAACCGAGACCTTAACTCCAATCACAGCCCAGGGGTGAGTGTGATGCAGAAATCAGAACTCCTCCTTACCCATGGCAAGTACCCTTGTGGTTGGCACGGTGTCCAACGTTCAGTGTAGGAGAAACCAGCATTCACCCTGAGTCCCCGACCATTCTTGAGTGCGACGAGGGCATACACACGCATTGTGACCCTCCGCACTAGTCCTGCCCTCTAGTAAGTCCTCTCAGTGGCTGGACCATTTGATGTCATAATGGGCTTGACATGTCCCTAGGCCCCAATTTTTAACCAGATTTCTGATGGTCCATTCGCCCCTCCCCAGGGCTCTACACTGGAATCCATCATTTGGTGGGACACCTGAGGTTAAAAAAGAAAACAACAACACCAACAACAAAAAAAAAACGGACTTCTTCAAGCCCACAGAATGACCCCAAACTCTTTGGACGGGGCCAAACCACCAGAGAGTAAGACTCGTCCATTTCCCATGAAGTCACCCAGAAATTCCACGACCATGAGTGACACGATATCCAGAGACAAAAACTTGAGCAGGAGCCTCACACTCGCTCTTCTTTCAAATCCCGAAGAGTTCTCCTCATGGCCTGTAGATCAGTCCTCCCATACCTATGACCCGAAACATAAGCCGAGTTTGTGTTTTCAGACAACTGTCCAAACAGCCCTGGCCTACACAACCTACAGGCTCAGGCCCCTGGAGCCAAACCTGAGGACTGTACTTGCCCTCTCCAAGGGAATTGTGTGTGCCCATTCCAATGGCCACAACCGTTCTAATAGGATAAACCTCCAAAGTCCCTGATCCATCTCAATAGTGGTGGCTTCCCAGGAAAAACAGGGGCAATCTGAGCCCAACTGAGCACCTACCTGCACTCAGACCCATAGACAGATGTCCCCAGAGGTAAAAAGGAAAGAACAGGCCCCTAGGCACTAATCAGATCCATTGCTTTGGTTTCCAGGCATCTCTCCTCAGAGGCCTGGATTTCAAAAGCAGCATATAGCTGTTTCTTGACTCACCCATCAGAAATCATCTCATCTACACATGGGAAACTTGCACGTTGGAGCTGTGTCAAAGCCTCTGTTTACGAGAACCCTTTAGGGCCCCAGTGCCACCGCTTCATTCCAAGGTCTCCATAGACACAAAAGCACCTTAGGACCCATCCCCTGGGGTGTCCATTTCAACTCAGCGTCCTCGGTTGCTCCCCACAGATCCAGGAGATCTAACCTGTCTGGTTGCTAGGAGACAATTGGAATGCGAGGTGGGCTACCCAGCCATCCATCCTTAGAACCCTGCTCAGAATCATTGGCCTGGAGCCAAACAACAGTTCTCAATTGTCCTGCAGAAGACTCTCTGCAGTTTGGAGCTTCTCACAACTCCCATCGTGGGAAAACACCCATGGCCTCGTGATGCTTCCCCCATTCATGAAAGGGCCATCAGGGACAGAAACTCCAACCTGAGCGATCGTCTGATCCTCGCCCTGACTTCAGATGCACGAGATCTCCATTCAGGTCTGTAGACTGTGCCTGCCATGGCCTCACCCAGAAACCTAAGCCTAGCTTGTGTTCTCAGACTTTTGTCGTCAGACTACTGGCCCACAAGCCCTCCAGTTTGGCAATCCAGAACTACAATGCAGCACTCTGCCGGCCCTCCAGAAGAAATACATTGTCCTCTGGGTCTACCCAGTAACCCCAAATGAGGATCAACCCTCACCGACCTTGGCTGTACCCCAAATACATAGGCTGACCAGGGCACTAATGCCCTTTCTGACACAGCCTGAGCCTGGACACCCTGGCCCCTCCCAGACAGCTGGCCACACACTGAGCACATCGAGCCGCCATGGCCTTAGGTCATCATCTCTTCCCAAAATCAGTTTTCAGGTTTCAGAACCTAGACCTTATATCCAATCACTGCCCAGGGTTGAAGGTGATGCAGAAATGAGAACTCCTTCCCCATGGCAAGAAACCTTGTGGTTGGCATGTTGTCCAACGTTCAGTGTAGTTGAAACCACTGTGGCCCATGAGGCCCCGCCCATGCTCACGGGCCACATTGGTCACAAACACACATTGTGACGCTCAGGCTGAGCCCAGTCCTCAAGTAAGGCCACTCAGTGGCTGGATGAAGAGATAGCATATTGGGCTTGCCATGCCCGTATGCCACAATTTTTAACCATAGTTCGGGTTGTCCCTTCAGTCTTCCACACAGCTTGGCTTTGGAATTCCTCTTTTGGTGGGACACCTGAGGTAACAAAACTGAAATGAGTCCTCCCATCCCACAGATTTACGAAAAGAAATTGGGAATCGGGCCAAATCCTCAGAGAGGAAGATTCGTCCATGGCCCATGAGGCCTCCCCGACATTCCACGGCCATCGCTGATACAAAATCCAGAGAAAAAAGCCTGAGCAAGCACCTCAGACTCGCACTTTCTTCATATCCTGAAGAGTTCTTCTCATGGTTTGTAGATCGGGCCTGCCATACCTACGTCCCCAAACCTATGCTGAGTTTGTGTTTTCAGACTTCTGTCCTCAAAGTCTTGGGCCCCATACCCTCCAGGCTGGGCCGCTGGAGCCACACATTAGGACTGTGCCTACCAATCCATGGGAATTCTGCCCATTCCATGGTCCAAAACCGTACAAATTAGGAGAAACCTCCAAAGTCCCTGAGGCCATCCCAATAGTGTAGGTCGCCCGGAACAAACAAGGGCTGTCTGACACCAGCTGATAATCGACCTCCACTCATACCATAGATGGAAGTCCCCAGAGAAGAAGATTGAACCAGACAGGACCCTAGGCCATAATAGGATCCATTGCTTTGGGTTACAGGCATGTGTCCTCAAAAGCCTGATTCCAATACGAGCGTAGGGGTTTTCCTGAGGCACCCATCAGAACTCATCTCGTCTCCACAAGGAAACCTGTGCATGGGAGCCATGTCCAAAGCTTAGGAGAGTACTTCAGGGTTCCGGTGCCACCGCCCCATTCCAAGGCCCTCATGGACACCAAAACACATTAGGAACCATTCTCAGGAAAGTCCATTTCAACTCAGCCACCCCGGTTGCTCCCGCAGAGCCATCAGATCTAAACTGTCTTGTTTCTAGGAGACAATTGGAATGCGAGGCGGGCTTCCCAGGCATCCATCTGCGAACGGTGTTCTGGAGTCATTCCATACGGGATGTCCTGCGGCTGTCCAACATGTCTCAATTGTCCCGCAGAAGGAATCCTTGTAGGGGGCTTCCCACAACTCCCAACGTGGGAAAACATCAAAGGCCTCGAGATTCCGCTCCGTTCATGAAGCGGCCGTCATGCTCAGAAACTCGCAACTGAGCCAACGTCTGATCCTCGCCCTGATTTCAGATGCATGAGATATTGGTTCAGATCTGCAGGGGGTACATGCCGTGCCCACGCCCTGAAACCCAAGTCTAGCTAGTCTTCTAAGACTTCCGTCCTCACACTCCTGGCCCCGAAGCCCTCAAGTTTGGCAATTCTGGACCCACAATGCTGCACTCTGCCTGCACTCTAGGAAAAAAATTATTGCCTCAACCTGCCCAGGCACCTTAAATGCGGGTAAACCTACGCAGCACTCCACTTTACCCAAATTATATAGTCTAACCTGGGCACTAATGCACTGTCGAACACAACCTGAGCCCGGACCTCCTGACCAACACCCAGAAAGCTGACCGCACACTGAGCACATTAAACACACCATGGCCTTAGTTCATCATGTCTTCCCTACTCAGTTTTCAGGCTTCAGAACCGAGACCTTATCTCCAATCACTGCCCAGGGGTGAGTGTGATGCAGAAATCAGAACTCCTCCTTACCCATGGCAAGAACCCTTGTGGTTGGCACGTTGTCCAACGTTCAGTGTAGGAGAAACCAGCATTCACCCTGAGGCCCCGCCTATTCTTGAGTGCGACGAGGGCATACACACGCATTGTGACCCTCATCATGAGTCCTGTCCTCTAGTAAGTCCTCTCAGTGGCTGGACCATTAGATGTCATAATGGGCTTGACATGTCCCTAGGCCCCAATTTTTACCAGATTTCTGTTGGTCCAGTCGCCCCAACCCAGGGCTCTACTCTGGAATCCCTCATTTGATGGGACACCTGAGGTTATAAAAGAAAAAAACAACAATAAAAAAAGAAAACGGACTTCTTCCAGCCCACGGAATGACCCCAAACTCTTTGGACGGGGCCAAACCACCAGAGAGTAAAACTCGTCCATTTCCCATGAAGTCACCCAGAAATTCCAAGACCATGAGTAACACGATATCCAGAGACAAAAACTTGAGCAGGAGCCTCACACTCGCCCTTCTTTCAAATCCCGAAGAGTTCTCCTCATGGTCTGTAGATCAGTCCTGCCATACCTATGACCTGAAACATAAGCCGAGTTTGTGTTTTCAGACAACTGTCCAAACAGCCCTGGCCTACACAACCTACAGGCTCAGGCCCCTGAAGCCAAACCTGAGGACTGTACTTGCCCTCTCCAAGGGAATTGTGTGTGCCCATTCCAATGGCCCCAACCCTTCTAATAGGATAAACCTCCAAAGTCCCTGATCCATCTCAATAGTGGTGGCTTCCCAGGAAAAACAGGGGCAATCTGACCCAACTGAGCACCTACCTGCACTCAGACCCATAGACAGATGTCCCCAGAGGTAAAAAGGAAAGGACAGGCCCTAGGCACTAATCAGATCCATTGCTTTGGTTTCCAGGCATCTCTCCTCAGAGGCCTGGATTTCAAAAGCAGCATATAGCTGTTTCTTGACTCACCCATCAGAAAACATCTCATCTACACATGGGAAACTTGCACGTTGGAGTTATGTCAAAGCCTCTGTTTAGGAGAACCCTTTAGGGCCCCAGTGCCACCGCTTCATTCCAAGGTCTCCATAGACACAAAAGCACGTTAGGACCCATCCCCAGGGGTGTCCATTTCAACTCAGCGTCCTCGGTTGCTCCCCACAGATCCAGGAGATCTAACCTGACTTGTTGCTAGGAGACAATTGGAATGCGAGGTGGGCTACCCAGCCATTCATCCTTAGAACCCTGCTCAGAATCATTGGCTAGGAGCCAAACAACTGGTCTCAATTGTCCTGCGGAAGACTCTCTGCAGTTTGGAGCTTCTGAAACTCCCATCGTGGGAAAACACCCATGGCCTCTTGATGCCCCCCCACATTCATGAAGGGGACAACAGGGTCAGAAACTCCAAACTGAGCGATCGTCTGATCCTCGCCCTGACTTCAGATGCACGAGATCTCAATTCAGGTCTGTAGATTGTGCCTGCCATGGCCTCACCCAGAAACCTAAGCCTAGCTTGTGTTCTCAGACTTTTGTCGTCAGACTACTGGCCCACAAGCCCTCCAGTTTGGCAATCCAGAACTACAATGCAGCACTCTGCCGGCCCTCCAGAAGAAAAACATTGTCCTCTGGGGCTACCCAGTAACCCCAAATGAGGATCAACCTGCACCGACCTTGGCTGTACACCAAATACATAGGCTGACCAGGGCACTAATGCCCTTTCTGACACAGCCTGAGCCTGGACCCCCTGGCCCATCCCAGACAGCTGGCCGTACACTGAGCACATCAAGCCCCCATGGCCTTAGGACTTCATCTCTTCCCAACCTCGGTTTTCAGGTTTCAGAACCTAGACCTTATCTCCAATCACTGCCCAGGGTTGAAGGTGATGCAGAAATCAGAACTCCTTCCCCATGGCAAGAAACCTTGTGGTTGGCATGTTGTCCAACGTTCAGTGTAGTTGAAACCAGTGTGGCCCATGAAGCCCCGCCCTCTCGCGGGCCACAATGGTCACAAATACACATTGTGACGCTCAGGCTGAGCCCAGTCCTCAAGTAAGGCCACTCAGTGGCTGGATGAAGAGATAGCATATTGGGCTTGCCATGCCCCTAGGCCCCAATTTTTAACCATAGTTCGGGTTGTCCCTTCATTCTTCCCCACGGCATTGCTTTGGAATTCCTCTTTTGGTGGGTCACCTGAGGTAACAAAACTGAAATGAGTCCTCCCATCCCACAGATTGACGAAAAGCAATTAGGAATCGGGCCAAATCCTCAGAGAGGAAGATTCGTCCATGGCCCATGAGGCCTCCCCGACATTCCACGGCCATCGCTGATACAAAATCCAGAGACAAAAGCCTGAGCAAGCGCCTCAGACTCGCACTTTCTTCATATCCTGAAGAGTTCTTCTCATGGTTTGTAGATCGGGCCTGCCATACCTACGTCCCCAAACCTAAGCTGAGTTTGTGTTTTCAGACTTCTGTCCTCAAAATCTTGGGCCCCACACCCTCCAGGCTGGGCGCCTGGAGACACACATTAGGACTGTGCCTACCAATCCATGGGAATTCTGCCCATTCCATGGTCCAAAACCGTACAAATTAGGAGAAACCTCCAAAGTCCCTGAGGCCATCCCAATAGTGTAGGTCGCCCGGAACAAACAAGGGCTGTCTGACACCAGCTGATAATCGATCTCCACTCATACCATAGATGGATGTCCCCAGAGAAGAAGATTGAACCAGACAGGACCCTAGGCCATAATAGGATCCATTGCTTTGGGTTACAGGCATGTGTCCTCAAAAGCCTGATTCCAATAATAGCATAGGTGTTTTCCTGAGGCACCCATCAGAACTCATGTCGTCTCCACAAGGAAACCTGTGCATGGGAGTTATGTCCAAAGCTTAGGAGAGTACTTCAGGGTCCCGGTGCCACCGCCCCATTCCAAGGCTCTCATGGACACAAACACACATTAGGACCCACCCTCACGAAAGTCCATTTCAACTCAGCCGCCCCGGTTGCTCCGGCAGAGCCATCAGATCTAAACTGTCCTGTTGCTAGGAGACAATTGGAATGCGAGGCGGGCTTCCCAGGCATCCATCCGCGAACGGTGCTCTGGAGTCATTCCATATGGGATGTCCTGGAGCTGTCCAACAGGTCTCAATTGTCCCGCAGAAGGAATCCTTGAAGGGGGCATCCCACAACTCCCAACGTGAAAAATCCTCAATGGCCTCGAGATTCTGCTTCCTTCATGAAGCGTCCGTCATGCTCAGAAACTCGAACCTGAGCCAACGTCTAATCCTCGCCCTGTCTTCAGATGCATGAGATATTGGTTCAGATCTGCAGGGGGTACCTGCCGTGTCCACGCCCTGAAACCCATGTCTAGCTTGTCTTCTCAGACTTCCGTCCTCACACTCCTGGCCCCGAAGCCCTCAAGTT
This sequence comes from Mustela nivalis, assembly GCF_964662115.1. NCBI lineage: Eukaryota > Metazoa > Chordata > Mammalia > Carnivora > Mustelidae > Mustela > Mustela nivalis. The sequence continues at coordinate 178,036 of NW_028135759.1, read as the reverse complement.
TGGCAATTCCGGACCCACAATGCAGCACTCTGCCTGCCCTCTAGAAAAAAAAATTATTGCCTCATGAGCTGCCCAGGCACCTTAAATGAGGGTAAACCTACACAGCACTCGACTTTACCCAAATTATATAGTCTAACCTGGGCACTAATGCACTGTCGAACACAACCTGAGCCCGGACCTCCTGACCAACACCCAGAAAGCTGACCGCACACTGAGCACATAAAACCCGCCATGGCCTTAGGTCATCATCTCTTCCCTACCTCAGTTTTCAGGCTTCAGAACTGAGATCTTATCTCCAATCACTGCCCAGGGTTGAGTGTGATGCAGAAATCAGAACTCCTCCTTACCCATGGCAAGAACCCTTGTGGTTGGCACGTTGTCCAACGTTCAGTGTAGGAGAAACCAGCATTCACCCTGAGGCCCCGCCCATTCTTGAGTGCGACGAGGGCATACACACGCATTGTGACCCTCATCATGAGTCCTGTCCTCTAGTAAGTCCTCTCAGTGGCTGGACCATTAGATGTCATAATGGGCTTGACATGTCCCTAGGCCCCAATTTTTAACCAGATTTCTGATTGTCCAGTCGCCCCTCCCCAGGGCTCTACTCTGGAATCCGTCATTAGGTGGGACACCTGAGGTTAAAAAAGAAAAAAACAACAACAACAACAAAAAAAAGGGACTTCTTCCAGCTCACAGAATGACCCCAAACTCTTTGGACGGGGCCAAACCACCAGAGAGTAAGACTCGTCCATTTCCCTTGATGTCACCGAGAAATTCCACGACCATGATTGACATGATATCCAGAGACAAAAACTTGAGCAGGAGCCTCACACTCGCTCTTCTTTCAAATCCCGAAGAGTTCTCCTCATGGTCTGTAGATCAGTCCTGCCATACCTATGACCCGAAACATAAGCCGAGTTTGTGTTTTCAGACAACTGTTTAAACAGCCCTGGCCTACACAACCTACAGGCTCAGGCCCCTGGAGCCAAACCTGAGGACTGTACTTGCCCTCTCCAAGGGAATTGTGTGTGCCCATTCCAATGGCCACAACCCTTCTAATAGGATAAACCTCCAAAGTCCCTGATCCATCTCAATAGTGGTGGCTTCCCAGGAAAAACAGGGGCAATCTGAGCCCAACTGAGCACTTACCTGCACTCAGACCCATAGACAGATGTCCCCAGAGGTAAAAAGGAAAGAACAGGCCCCTAGGCACTAATCAGATCCATTGCTTTGGTTTCCAGGCATCTCTCCTCAGAGGCCTGGATTTCAAAAGCAGCATATAGCTGTTTCTTGACTCACCCATCAGAAAACATCTCATCTACACATGGGAAACTTGCACGTTGGAGCTGTGTCAAACCCTCTGTTTAGGAGAACCCTTTAGGGCCCCAGTGCCACCGCTTCATTCCAAGGTCTCCATAGACACAAAAGCACGTTAGGACCCATCCCCAGGGGTATCCATTTCAACTCAGCGTCCTCGGTTGCTCCCCAAAGATCCAGGAGATCTAACCTGTCTGGTTGCTAGGAGACAATTGGAATGCGAGGTGGGTTACCCAGCCATCCATCCTTAGAACCCTGCTCAGAATCATTGGCCTGGAGCCAAACAACAGGTCTCAATTGTCCTTCAGAAGACTCTCTGCTGTTTGGAGCTTCTCACAACTCCCATCGTGGGAAAACACCCATGGCCTCGTGATGCCCCCCCCATTCATGAAGGGGCCATCAGGGACAGAAACTCCAACCTGAGCGATCCTCTGATCCTCGCCCTGACTTCAGATGCACGAGATCTCGATTCAGGTCTGTAGATTGTGCCTGCCATTGCCTCACCCAGAAACCTAAGCCTAGCTTGTGTTCTCAGACTTTTGTCGTCAGACTACTGGCCCACAAGCCCTCCAGTTTGGCAATCCAGAACTACAAGGCAGCACTCTGCCGGCCTCCAGAAGAAAAACATTGTCCTCTGGGGCTACCCAGTAACTCCAAATGAGGATCAACCTGCACCGACCTTGGCTGTACCCCAAATACATAGGCTGACCAGGGCACTAATGCCCTTTCTGACACAGCCTGAGCCTGGACCCCCTGGCCCCTCCCAGACAGCTGGCCGCACACTGAGCACATCGAGCCGCCATGGCCTTAGGTCGTCATCTCTTCCCAACCTCGGTTTTCAGGTTTCAGAACCTAGACCTTATCTCCAATCACTGCCCAGGGTTGAAGGTGATGCAGAAATCAAAACTCCTTCCCCATGGCAAGAAACCTTGTGGTTGGCATGTTGTCCAACGTTCAGTGTAGTTGAAACCAGTGTGGCCCATGAGGCCCCGCCCATGCTCGCGGGCCACATTGGTCACAAACACACATTGTGACGCTCAGGCTGAGCCCAGTCCTCAAGTAAGGCCACTCAGTGGCTGGATGAAGAGATAGCATATTGGGCTTGCCATGCCCCTAGGCCCCAATTTTTAACCATAGTTCGGGTTGTCCCTTCAGTCTTCCCCACGGCTTGTCTTTGGAATTCCTTTTTTGGTGGGACACCTGAGGTAATAAAACTGAAATGAGTCCTCCCATCCCACAGATTGACGAAAAGCAATTGGGAATCGGGCCAAATCCTCAGAGAGGAAGATTTGTCCATGGCCCATGACGCCTCCCCGACATTCCACGGCCATCGCTGATACAAAATCCAGAGAAAAAAGCCTGAGCTAGAGTCTCAGACTCGCACTTTCTTCATATCCTGAAGAGTTCTTCTCATGGTTTATAGATCGGGCCTGCATAACCTACGTCCCCAAACCTAAGCTGAGTTTGTGTTTTCAGACTTCTGTCCTAAAAGTCTTGGGCCACACACCCTCCAGGCTGGACCGGTGGAGCCACACATTAGGACTGTGCCTACCAATCCAGGGGAATTCTGCCCATTCCATGGTCCAAAATCATACAAATTAGGAGAAAACTCCAAAGTCCCTGAGGCCATCCCAATAGTGTAGGTCGCCCGGAACAAACAAGGGCTGTCTGACACCAGCTGATAATCGACCTCCACTCATACCATAGATGGATGTCCCCAGAGAAGAAGATTGAACCAGACAGGTCCCTAGGCCATAATAGGATCCATTGCTTTGGGTTACAGGCATGTGTCCTCAAAAGCCTGATTCCAATACGAGCATAGGTGTTTTTCTGAGGCACCCATCAGAACTCATCTCGTCTCCACAAGGAAACCTGTGCATGGGAGCCATGTCCAAAGCTTAGGAGAGTACTTCAGGGTCCCGGTGCCACCGCCCCATTCCAAGGCCCTCATGGACACAAAAACACACTAGGACCCATCCTCAGGAAAGTCCATTTCAACTCAGCCACCCCGGTTGCTCCGGCAGAGCCATCAGATCTAAACTGTCTTGTTGCTAGGAGACAATTGGAAATCGAGGCGGGCTTCCCAGGCATCCATCCGAGAACGGTGCTCTGGAGTCATTCCATATGGGATGTCCTGGATCTGTCCAACAGGTCTCAATTGTCCCGCAGAAGGAATCCTTGAAGGTGGCATCCCACAACTCCCAACGTGGGAAAACCTCAATGGCCTCGAGATTCCGCTCCCTTCATGAAGCGGCCGTCATGCTCAGAAACTCCAACCTGAGCCATCGTCTGATCCTCGCCCTGACTTCAGATGCATGAGATATTGGTTCAGATCTGCAGGGGGTACCTGCCGTGCCCTAGCCCTGAAACCCAAGTCTATCTTGTCTCCTCAGACTTCCATCCTCACACTACTGGCCCCGAAGCCCTCAAGTTTGGCAATTCCGGACTCACAACGCAGCACTCTGCCTGCCCTCTAGAAAAAAAATTATTGCCTCATGAGCTTCCCAGGCACCTTTAATGAGGGTAAACCTACACAGCACTCGACTTTACCCAAATTATATAGTCTAACCTGGGCACTAATGCACTGTCGAACACAACCTGAGCCCGGACATCCTGACCAACACCCAGAAAACTGACCGCACACTGAGCACATAAAACCCGCCATGGCCTTAGGTCATCATCTCTTCCCTACCTCAGTTTTCAGGCTTCAGAACCGAGACCTTAACTCCAATCACAGCCCAGGGGTGAGTGTGGTGCAGAAATCAGAACTCCTCCTTACCCAGGGCAAGTACCCTTGTGGTTGGCACGGTGTCCAACGTTCAGTGTAGGAGAAACCAGCATTCACCCTGAGGCCCCGACCATTCTTGAGTGCGACGAGGGCATACACACGCATTGTGACCCTCCGCACTAGTCCTGCCCTCTAGTAAGTCCTCTCAGTGGCTGGACCATTAGATGTCATAATGGGCTTGACATGTCCCTAGGCCCCAATTTTTAACCAGATTTCTGATGGTCCATTCGCCCCTCCCCAGGGCTCTACACTGGAATCCATCATTTGGTGGGACACCTGAGGTTAAAAAAGAAAACAACAACACCAACAACAAAAAAAAAACGGACTTCTTCAAGCCCACAGAATGACCCCAAACTCTTTGGACGGGGCCAAACCACCAGAGAGTAAGACTCGTCCATTTCCCATGAAGTCACCCAGAAATTCCACGACCATGAGTGACACGATATCCAGAGACAAAAACTTGAGCAGGAGCCTCACACTCGCTCTTCTTTCAAATCCCGAAGAGTTCTCCTCATGGTCTGTAGATCAGTCCTCCCATACCTATGACCCGAAACATAAGCCGAGTTTGTGTTTTCAGACAACTGTCCAAACAGCCCTGGCCTACACAACCTACAGGCTCAGGCCCCTGGAGCCAAACCTGAGGACTGTACTTGCCCTCTCCAAGGGAATTGTGTGTGCCCATTCCAATGGCCACAACCCTTCTAATAGGATAAACCTCCAAAGTCCCTGATCCATCTCAATAGTGGTGGCTTCCCAGGAAAAACAGGGGCAATCTGAGCCCAACTGAGCACCTACCTTCACTCAGACCCATAGACAGATGTCCCCAGAGGTAAAAAGGAAAGAACAGGCCCCTAGGCACTAATCAGATCCATTGCTTTGGTTTCCAGGCATCTCTCCTCAGAGGCCTGGATTTCAAAAGCAGCATATAGCTGTTTCTTGACTCACCCATCAGAAATCATCTCATCTACACATGGGAAACTTGCACGTTGGAGCTGTGTCAAAGCCTCTGTTTACGAGAACCCTTTAGGGCCCCAGTGCCACCGCTTCATTCCAAGGTCTCCATAGACACAAAAGCACCTTAGGACCCATCCCCTGGGGTGTCCATTTCAACTCAGCGTCCTCGGTTGCTCCCCACAGATCCAGGAGATCTAACCTGTCTGGTTGCTAGGAGACAATTGGAATGCGAGGTGGGCTACCCAGCCATCCATCCTTAGAACCCTGCTCAGAATCATTGGCCTGGAGCCAAACAACAGTTCTCAATTGTCCTGCAGAAGACTCTCTGCAGTTTGGAGCTTCTCACAACTCCCATCGTGGGAAAACACCCATGGCCTCGTGATGCTTCCCCCATTCATGAAAGGGCCATCAGGGACAGAAACTCCAACCTGAGCGATCGTCTGATCCTCGCCCTGACTTCAGATGCACGAGATCTCCATTCAGGTCTGTAGATTGTGCCTGCCATGGCCTCACCCAGAAACCTAAGCCTAGCTTGTGTTCTCAGACTTTTGTCGTCAGACTACTGGCCCACAAGCCCTCCAGTTTGGCAATCCAGAACTACAATGCAGCACTCTGCCGGCCCTCCAGAAGAAATACATTGTCCTCTGGGTCTACCCAGTAACCCCAAATGAGGATCAACCCTCACCGACCTTGGCTGTACCCCAAATACATAGGCTGACCAGGGCACTAATGCCCTTTCTGACACAGCCTGAGCCTGGACCCCCTGGCCCCTCCCAGACAGCTGGCCACACACTGAGCACATCGAGCCGCCATGGCCTTAGGTCATCATCTCTTCCCAAAATCAGTTTTCAGGTTTCAGAACCTAGACCTTATATCCAATCACTGCCCAGGGTTGAAGGTGATGCAGAAATCAGAACTCCTTCCCCATGGCAAGAAACCTTGTGGTTGGCATGTTGTCCAACGTTCAGTGTAGTTGAAACCAGTGTGGCCCATGAGGCCCCGCCCATGCTCACGGGCCACATTGGTCACAAACACACATTGTGACGCTCAGGCTGAGCCCAGTCCTCAAGTAAGGCCACTCAGTGGCTGGATGAAGAGATAGCATATTGGGCTTGCCATGCCCCTATGCCACAATTTTTAACCATAGTTCGGGTTGTCCCTTCAGTCTTCCCCACAGCTTGGCTTTGGAATTCCTCTTTTGGTGGGACACCTGAGGTAACAAAACTGAAATGAGTCCTCCCATCCCACAGATTTACGAAAAGCAATTGGGAATCGGGCCAAATCCTCAGAGAGGAAGATTCGTCCATGGCCCATGAGGCCTCCCCGACATTCCACGGCCATCGCTGATACAAAATCCAGAGAAAAAAGCCTGAGCAAGCACCTCAGACTCGCACTTTCTTCATATCCTGAAGAGTTCTTCTCATGGTTTGTAGATCGGGCCTGCCATACCTACGTCCCCAAACCTAAGCTGAGTTTGTGTTTTCAGACTTCTGTCCTCAAAGTCTTGGGCCCCACACCCTCCAGGCTGGGCCGCTGGAGCCACACATTAGGACTGTGCCTACCAATCCATGGGAATTCTGCCCATTCCATGGTCCAAAACCGTACAAATTAGGAGAAACCTCCAAAGTCCCTGAGGCCATCCCAATAGTGTAGGTCGCCCGGAACAAACAAGGGCTGTCTGACACCAGCTGATAATCGACCTCCACTCATACCATAGATGGAAGTCCCCAGAGAAGAAGATTGAACCAGACAGGACCCTAGGCCATAATAGGATCCATTGCTTTGGGTTACAGGCATGTGTCCTCAAAAGCCTGATTCCAATACGAGCGTAGGGGTTTTCCTGAGGCACCCATCAGAACTCATCTCGTCTCCACAAGGAAACCTGTGCATGGGAGCCATGTCCAAAGCTTAGGAGAGTACTTCAGGGTTCCGGTGCCACCGCCCCATTCCAAGGCCCTCATGGACACCAAAACACATTAGGAACCATTCTCAGGAAAGTCCATTTCAACTCAGCCACCCCGGTTGCTCCCGCAGAGCCATCAGATCTAAACTGTCTTGTTGCTAGGAGACAATTGGAATGCGAGGCGGGCTTCCCAGGCATCCATCCGCGAACGGTGTTCTGGAGTCATTCCATACGGGATGTCCTGCGGCTGTCCAACATGTCTCAATTGTCCCGCAGAAGGAATCCTTGTAGGGGGCTTCCCACAACTCCCAACGTGGGAAAACATCAAAGGCCTCGAGATTCCGCTCTGTTCATGAAGCGGCCGTCATGCTCAGAAACTCCCAACTGAGCCAACGTCTGATCCTCGCCCTGACTTCAGATGCATGATATATTGGTTCAGATCTGCAGGGGGTACATGCCGTGCCCACGCCCTGAAACCCAAGTCTAGCTAGTCTTCTAAGACTTCCGTCCTCACACTCCTGGCCCCGAAGCCCTCAAGTTTGGCAATTCTGGACCCACAATGCTGCACTCTGCCTGCACTCTAGGAAAAAAATTATTGCCTCAACCTGCCCAGGCACCTTAAATGCGGGTAAACCTACGCAGCACTCCACTTTACCCAAATTATATAGTCTAACCTGGGCACTAATGCACTGTCGAACACAACCTGAGCCCGGACCTCCTGACCAACACCCAGAAAGCTGACCGCACACTGAGCACATTAAACACACCATGGCCTTAGGTCATCATGTCTTCCCTACCTCAGTTTTCAGGCTTCAGAACCGAGACCTTATCTCCAATCACTGCCCAGGGGTGAGTGTGATGCAGAAATCAGAACTCCTCCTTACCCATGGCAAGAACCCTTGTGGTTGGCACGTTGTCCAACGTTCAGTGTAGGAGAAACCAGCATTCACCATGAGGCCCCGCCCATTCTTAGTGCGACGAGGGCATACACACGCATTGTGACCCTCAGCATGAGTCCTGTCCTCTAGTAAGTCCTCTCAGTGGCTGGACCATTAGATGTCATAATGGGCTTGACATGTCCCTAGGCCCCAATTTTTAACCAGATTTCTGATGGTCCATTCGCCCCTCCCCAGGGCTCTACTCTGGAATCCATCATTTGGTGGGACACCTGAGGTTAAAAAAGAAAACAACAACAACAAAAAAAAAAAAAAAAAAAAAAAAAAAAAAAACGGACTTCTTCCAGCCCACAAAATGACCCCAAACTCTTTGGACGGGGCCAAACCACCAGAGAGTAAGACTCGTCCATTTCCCATGAAGTCACCCAGAAATTGCACGACCTTGAGTGACATGATATCCAGAGACAAAAACTTGAGCAGGAACCTCACACTCGCCCTTCTTTCAAATCCAGAAGAGTTCTCCTCATGGTCTGTAGATCAGTCCTGCCATACCTATGACCCGAAACATAAGCCGAGTTTGTGTTTTCAGACAACTGTCCAAACAGCCCTGGCCTACACAACCTACAGGCTCAGGCCCCTGGAGCCAAACCTGAGGACTGTACTTGCCCTCTCCAAGGGAATTGTGTGTGCCCATTCCAATGGCCACAACCCTTCTAATAGGATAAACCTCCAAACTCCCTGATCCATCTCAATAGTGGTGGCTTCCCAGGAAAGACAGGGGCAATCTGAGCCCAACAGAGCACCTACCTGCACTCAGACCCATAGACAGATGTCCCCAGAGGTAAAAAGGAAAGAACAGGCCCCTAGGCACTGATCAGATCCATTGCTTTGGTTTCCAGGCATCTCTCCTCAGAGGCCTGGATTTCAAAAGCAGGATATAGCTGTTTCTTGACTCACCCATCAGAAAACATCTCATCTACACATGGGAAACTTGCACGTTGGAGCTGTGTCAAACCCTCTGTTTAGGAGAACCCTTTAGGGCCCCAGTGCCACCGCTTCATTCCAAGGTCTCCATAGACACAAAAGCACGTTAGGACCCATCCCCAGGGGTGTCCATTTCAACTCAGCGTCCTCGGTTGCTCCCCACAGATCCAGGAGATCTAACCTGTCTGGTTGCTGGAGACAATTGGAATGCGAGGTGGGCTACCCAGCCATCCATACTTAGAACCCTGCTCAGAATCATTGGCCTGGAGCCAAACAACAGGTCTCAATTGTCCTGCAGAAGACTCTCTGCAGTTTGGAGCTTCTCACAACTCCCATCGTGGGAAAACACCCATGGGCTCGTGATGCCCCCCCCATTCATGAAGGGGCCATCAGGGGCAGAAACTCCAACCTGAACGATCCTCTGATCCTCGCCCTGACTTCAGATGCACGAGATCTCAATTCAGGTCTGTAGATTGTGCTTGCCTTTGCCTAACCCAGAAACCTAAGCCTAGCTTGTGTTCTCAGACTTTTGTCGTCAGACTACTGGCCCACAAGCCCTCCAGTTTGGCAATCCAGAACTACAATGCAGCACTCTGCCGGCCTTCCAGAAGAAAAACATTGTCCTCTGGGGCTACCCAGTAACTCCAAATGAGGATCAACCTGCACCGAACTTGGCTGTACACCAAATACATAGGCTGACCAGGGCACTAATGCCCTTTCTGACACAGCCTGAGCCTGGACCCCCTGGACCCTCCCAGACAGCTGGCCGCACACTGAGCACATCGAGCCACCATGGCCTTAGGTCGTCATCTCTTCCCAACCTCGGTTTTCAGGTTTCAGAACCTAGACCTTATCTCCAATCACTGCCCAGGGTTGAAGGTGATGCAGAAATCAGAACTCCTTCCCCATGGCAAGAAACCTTGTGGTTGGCATGTTGTCCAACGTTCAGTGTAGTTGAAACCAGTGTGGCCCATGAGGCCCCCCCATGCTCGCGGGCCACATTGGTCACAAACACACATTGTGACGCTCAGGCTGAGCCCAGTCCACAAGTAAGGCCACTCAGTGGCTGGATGAAGAGATAGCATATTGGGCTTGCCATGCCCCTAGGCCCCAATTTTTAACCATAGTTCGGGTTGTCCCTTCAGTCTTCCCCACGGCTTGCCTTTGGAATTCCTCTTTTGGTGGGACACCTGAGGTAACAAAACTGAAGGGAGACCTCCCATCCCACAGATTGACGAAAAGCAATTGGGAATTGGGCCAAATCCTCAGAGAGGAAGATTCGTCCATCGCCCATGAGGCCTCCCCATCATTCCACGGCCATCACTGATACAAAATCCAGAGACAAAAGCCTGAGCAAGCGCCTCAGACTCGCACTTTCTTCATATCCTGAAGAGTTCTTCTCATGTTTTGTAGATCGGTCCTACCATACATACGTCCCCAAACCTAAGCTGAGTTTGTGCTTTCAGACTTCTCTCCTCAATGTCTTGGGCCCCACACCCTCCAGGCTGGGCCCCTGCAGCCACACATTAGGACTGTGCCTACCAATCCATGGGAATTCTGCCCATTCCATGGTCCAAAATCGTACAAATTAGGAGAAACCTCCAAAGTCCCTGAGGCCATCCCAATTGTGAAGATCGCCCGGAACAAACAAGGGCTGTCTGACACCAGCTGATAATCGACCTCCACTCATACCATAGATGGATGTCCCCAGAGTAGAAGATTGAACCAGACAGGACCCTAGGCCATAATAGGATCCATTGCTTTGGGTTACAGGCATGTGTCCTCAAAATTCTGATTCCAATACGAGCATAGGGTTTTTCCTGAGGCACCCACCAGAACTCATCTCGTCTCCACAAGGAAACCTGTGCATGGGAGCCATGTCCAAAGCTTAGGAGAGTACTTCAGGGTCCCGGTGCCACCGCCCCATTCCAAGGCCCTCATGGACACAAAAACACATTAAGACCCATCCTCACGAAAGTCCATTTCAACTCAGCCAACCCGGTTGCTCACGCAGAGCCATCAGATCTAAACTGTCTTGTTGCTAGGAGACAATTGCAATGCGAGGCGGGCTTCCCAGGCATCCATCCGCGAACGGTGCTCTGGAGTCATTCCATATGGGATGTCCTGGAGCTGTCCAACAGGTCTCAATTGTCCCGCAGAAGGAATCCATGAAGGGTGCATCCCACAACTCCCAACGTGGGAAAACCTCCATGGCCTCGAGATTCCGCTCCCTTCATGAAGCGGCCGTCATGCTCAGAAACTCTCACCTGAGCCAACGTCTGATCCTCGCCCTGACTTCAGATGCATGAGATATTGGTTCAGATCTGCAGGGGGTACCTGCCGTGCCCTCGCCCTGAAACCCAAGTCTAGCTTGTCTTCTCAGACATCCGTCCTCACACTCCTGGCCCCGAAGCCCTCAAGTTTGGCAATGCCGGACCCACAATGCAGCACTCTGCCTGCACTCTAGAAAAAAAATTATTGCCTCATGAGCTGCCCAGGCACCTTAAATGTGGGTAAACCTACACAGCACTCGACTTTACCCAAATTATATAGTCTAACCTGAGCACTAATGCACTGTCGAACACAACCTGATCCCGGAACTCCTGACCAACACCCAGAAAGCTGACCGCACACTGAGCACATTAAACACACCATGGCCTTAGGTCATCATGTCTTCCCTACCTCAGTTTTCAGGCTTCAGAACCGAGACCTTATCTCCAATCACTGCCCAGGGGTGAGTGTGATGCAGAAATCAGAACTCCTCCTTACCCATGGCAAGAACCCTTGTGGTTGGCAGGTTGTCCAATGTTCAGTGTAGGAGAAACCAGCATTCACCCTGAGGCCCCGCCCATTCTTGAGTGCGAAGAGGGCATACACACGCATTGTGACCCTCAGCATGAGTCCTGTCCTCTAGTAAGTCCTCTCAGTGGCTGGACCATTAGATGTCATAATGGGCTTGACATGTCCCTAGGCCCCAATTTTTAACCAGATTTCTGATTGTCCAGTCGCCCCTCCCCAGGGCTCTACTCTGGAATCCATCATTTGGTGGGACACTTGAGGTTAAAAAAGAAAACAACAACAACAACAAAAACAACAAAAAAAAACGGACTTCTTCCAGCCCACAGAATGACCCAAAACTCTTTGGACGGGGCCAAACCACCAGAGAGTAAGACTCGTCCATTTCCCATGAAGTCACCCAGAAATTGCACGACCATGAGTGACACGATATCCAGAGACAAAAACTTGAGCAGGAACCTCACACTCACCCTTCTTTCAAATCCCGAAGAGTTCTCCTCATGGTCTGTAGATCAGTCCTGCCATACCTATGACCCGAAACATAAGCCGAGTTTGTGTTTTCAGACAACTGTCCAAACAGCCCTGGCCTACACAACCTACAGGCTCAGGCCCCTGGAGCCAAACCTGAGGACTGTACTTGCCCTCTCCAAGGGAATTGTGTGTGCCCATTCCAATGGCCACAACCCTTCTAATAGGATAAACCTCCAAAGTCCCTGATCCATCTCAATAGTGGTGGCTTCCCAGGAAAAACAGGGGCAATCTGACCCAAATGAGCACCTACCTGCACTCAGACCCATAGACAGATGTCCCCAGAGGTAAAAAGGAAAGAACAGGCCCTAGGCACTAATCAGATCCATTGCTTTGGTTTCCAGGCATCTCTCCTCAGAGGCCTGGATTTCAAAAGCAGCATATAGCTGTTTCTTGACTCACCCATCAGAAAACATCTCATCTACACATGGGAAACTTGCACGTTGGAGCTGTGTCAAACCCTCTGTTTAGGAGAACCCTTTAGGGCCCCAGTGCCACCGCTTCATTCCAAGGTCTCCATAGACACAAAAGCACGTTAGGACCCATCCCCAGGGGTGTCCATTTCAACTCAGCGTCCTCGGTTGCTCCCCACAGATCCAGGAGATCTAACCTGTCTGGTTGCTAGGAGACAATTGGAATGCGAGGTGGGCTACCCAGCCATCCATCCTTAGAACCCTGCTCAGAATCATTGGCCTGGAGCCAAACAACAGGTCTCAATTGTCCTGCAGAAGACTCTCTGCAGTTTGGAGCTTCTCACAACTCCCATCGTGGGAAAACACCCATCGCCTCGTGATGCCCCCCCCCATTCATGAAGGGGCCATCAGGGACAGAAACTCCAACCTGAGCGATCCTCTGATCCTCGCCCTGACTTCAGATGCATGAGATCTCGATTCAGGTCTGTAGATTGTGCCTGCCATTGCCTCACCCAGAAACCTAAGCCTAGCTTGTGTTCTCAGACTTTTGTCGTCAGACTACTGGCCCACAAGCCCTCCAGTTTGGCAATCCAGAACTACAATGCAGCACTCTGCCGGCCTTCCAAAAGAAAAACCTTGTCCTCTGGGGCTACCCAGTAACCCCAAATGAGGATCAACCTGCACCGACCTTGGCTGTACCCCAAATACATAGGCTGACCAGGGCACTAATGCCCTTTCTGACACAGCCTGAGCCTGGACCCCCTGGCCCCTCCCAGACAGCTGGCCGCACACTGAGCACATCGAGCCGCCATTGCCTTAGGTCGTCATCTCTTCCCAACCTCGGTTTTCAGGTTTCAGAACCTAGACCTTATCTCCAATCACGGCCCAGGGTTGAAGGTGATGAAGAAATCAGAACTCCGTCCCCATGGCAAGAAACCTTGTGGTTGGCATGTTGTCCAACGTTCAGTGTAGTTGAAACCAGTGTGGCCCATGAGGCCCCGCCCATGCTCGTGGGCCACATTGGTCACAAACACACATTGTGACGCTCAGGCTGAGCCCACTCCACAAAAAGGCCACTCAGTGGCTGGATGAAGAGATAGCATATTGGGCTTGCCATGCCCCTAGGCCCCAATTTTTAACCATAGTTCGGGTTGTCCCTTCAGTCTTCCCCACGGCTTTCCTTGGAATTCCTCTTTTGGTGGGACACCTGAGGTAACAAAACTGAAAGGAGTCCTCCCATCCCACAGATTGACGAAAAGCAATTGGGAATCGGGCCAAATCCTCAGAGAGGAAGATTCGTCCATGGCCATGAGGCCTCCCCGACATTCCACGGCCATCACTGATACAAAATCCAGAGACAAAAGCCTGAGCAAGCGCCTCAGACTCGCACTTTCTTCATATCCTGAAGAGTTCTTCTCATGGTTTGTAGATCGGGCCTGCCATACCTACGTCCCCAAACCTAAGCTGAGTTTGTGTTTTCAGACTTCTGTCCTCAAAGTCTTGGGCCACACACCCTCCAGGCTGGGCCCCTGGAGCCACACATTAGGACTGTGCCTACCAATCCATGGGAATTCTGCCCATTCCATGGTCCAAAATCGTACAAATTAGGAGAAACCTCCAAAGTCCCTGAGGCCATCCCAATAGTGTAGGTCGCCCGGAACAAACAAGGGCTGTCTGACACCAGCTGATAATCGACCTCCACTCATACCATAGATGGATGTCCCCAGAGAAGAAGATTGAACCAGACAGGACCCTAGGCCATAATAGGATCCATTGCTTTGGGTTACAGGCATGTGTCCTCAAAAGCCTGATTCCAATACGAGCATAGGGGTTTTCCTGAGGCACCCATCAGAACTCGTCTCGTCTCCACAAGGAAACCTGTGCATGGGAGCCATGTCCAAAGCTTAGGAGAGTACTTCAGGGTCCCGGTGCCACCGCCCCATTCCAAGGCCCTCATGGACACAAAAACACATTAGGACCCATCCTCAGGAAAGTCCATTTCAACTCAGCCAACCCGGTTGCTCCCGCAGAGCCATCAGATCTAAACTGTCTTGTTGCTAGGAGACAATTGGAATGCGAGGCGGGCTTCCCAGGCATCCATCCGAGAACGGTGCTCTGGAGTCATTCCATATGGGATGTCCTGGAGCTGTCCAACAGGTCTCAATTGTCCCGCAGAAGGAATCCTTGAAGAGGGCATCCCACAACTCCCAACGTGGGAAAACCTCTATGGCCTCGAAATTCCGCTCCCTTCATGAAGCGGCCGTCATGCTCAGAAACTCCAACCAGAGCCAACGTCTGATCCTCGCCCTGACTTCAGATGCATGAGATATTGGTTCAGATCTGCAGGGGGTACCTGCCGTGCCCTCGCCCTGAAACCCAAGTCTAGCTTTTCTTCTCAGACGTCCGTACTCACACTCCTGGCCCCGAAGCCCTCAAGTTTGGCAATGCCGGACCCACAATGCAGCACTCTGCCTGCCCTCTAGAAAAAAAATTATTGCCTCATGACCTGCCCAGGCACCTTAAATGCGGGTAAACCTACACAGCACTCGACTTTACCCAAATTATATAGTCTAACGTGGGCACTAATGCACTGTCGAACACAACCTGAGCCCGGACCTCCTGACCAACACCCAGAAAGCTGACCGCACACTGAGCACATAAAAACCGCCATGGCCTTAGGTCATCATGTCTTCCCTACCTCAGTTTTCAGGCTTCAGAACGGAGACCTTATCTCCAATCACTGCCCAGGGGTGAGTGTGATGCAGAAATCAGAACTCCTCCTTACCCATGGCAAGAACCCTTGTGGTTGGCAGGTTGTCCAACGTTCAGTGTAGGAGAAACCAGAATTCACCTTGTGGCTCCGCCCATTCTTGAGTGCGACGAGGGATACACACGCATTGTGACCCTCAGCATGAGTCCTGTCCTCTAGTAAGTCCTCTCAGTGGCTGGACCATTAGATGTCATAATGGGCTTGACATGTCCCTAGGCCACAATTTTTAACCAGATTTCTGGTTGTCCAGTCGCCCCTCCCCAGGGCTCTACTCTGGAATCCAACATTTGATGGGACACCTGAGGTTAAAAAAGAAAACAACAACAACAACAACAAAAAAAAAAAAAAAAAAAAAAAAAAACGGACTTCTTCCAGCCCACAGAATGACCCAAAACTCTTTGGACGGGGCCAAACCACCAGAGAGTAAGACTCGTCCATTTCCCATGAAGTCACCCAGAAATTCCACGACCATGAGTGACACGATATCCAGAGACAAAAACTTGAGCAGGAGCCTCACACTCGCCCTTCTTTCAAATCCCGAAGAGTTCTCCTCATGGTCTGTAGATCAGTCCTGCCATACCTATGACCCGAAACATAAGCCGAGTTTGTGTTTTCAGACAACTGTCCAAACAGCCCTGGCCTACACAACCTACAGGCTCAGGCCCCTGGAGCCAAACCTGAGGACTGTACTTGCCCTCTCCAAGGGAATTGTGTGTGCCCATTCCAATGGCCACAACCCTTCTAATAGGATAAACCTCCAAACTCCCTGATCCATCTCAATAGTGGTGGCTTCCCAGGAAAGACAGGGGCAATCTGAGCCCAACTGAGCACCTACCTGCACTCAGACCCATAGACAGATGTCCCCAGAGGTAAAAAGGAAAGAACAGGCCCCTAGGCACTAATCAGATCCATTGCTTTGGTTTCCAGGCATCTCTCCTCAGAGGCCTGGATTTCAAAAGCAGCATATAGCTGTTTCTTGACTCACCCATCAGAAAACATCTCATCTACACATGGGAAACTTGCACGTTGGAGCTGTGTCAAACCCTCTGTTTAGGAGAACCCTTTAGGGCCCCAGTGCCACCGCTTCATTCCAAGGTCTCCATAGACACAAAAGCACGTTAGGACCCATCCCCAGGGGTGTCCATTTCAACTCAGCGTCCTCGGTTGCTCCCCACAGATCCAGGAGATCTAACCTGTCTGGTTGCTAGGAGACAATTGGAATGCGAGGTGGGCTACCCAGCCATCCATCCTTAGAACCCTGCTCAGAATCATTGGCCTGGAGCCAAACAACAGGTCTCAATTGTCCTGCAGAAGACTCTCTGCAGTTTGGAGCTTCTCACAACTCCCATCGTGGGAAAACACCCATGACCTCGTGATGCCACCCCCATTCATGAAGAGGCCATCAGGGACAGAAACTCCAACCTGAGCAATCGTCTTATCCTCGCCCTGACTTCAGATGCACGAGATCTCGATTCAGGTCTGTAGATTGTGTCTGCCATTGCCTCACCCAGAAAACTAAGCCTAGCTTGTGTTCTCAGACTTTTGTCGTCAGACTACTGGCCCACAAGCCCTTCAGTTTGGCAATCCAGAACTACAATGCAGCACTCTGCCGGCCCTCCAGAAGAAAAACATTGTCCTCTGGGGCTACCCAGTAACCCCAAATGAGGATCAACCCTCACCGACCTTGGCTGTACCCCAAATACATAGGCTGTCCAGGGCACTAATGCCCTTTCTGACACAGCCTTAGCCTGGACCCCCTGGACCCTCCCAGACAGCTGGCCGCACACTGAGCACATCGAGCCGCCATGGCCTTAGGTCGTCATCTCTTCCCAACCTCGTTTTTCAGTTTTCAGAACCTAGACCTTATCTCCAATCACTGCCCAGGGTTGACAGTGATGCAGAAATCAGAACTCCTTCCCTATGGCAAGAAACCTTGTGGTTGGCATGTTGTCCAAAGTTCAGTGTAGTTGAAACCAGTGTGGCCCATGAGGCCCCGCCCATGCTGGCAGGCCACATTGGTCACAAACACACATTGTGACGCTCAGGCTGAGCCCAGTCCTCAAGTAAGGTCACTCAGTGGCTGGATGAAGAGATAGCATTTTGGGCTTGCCATGCCCCTAGGCCCCAATTTTTAACCATAGTTCGGGTTGTCCCTTCAGTCTTCCCCACAGCTTGGCTTTGGAATTCCTCTTTTGGTGGGACACCTGAGGTAACAAAACTGAAAGGAGACCTCCCATCCCACAGATTGACGAAAAGCAATTGGGAATGGGGCCAAATCCTCAGAGAGGAAGATTCGTCCATGGCCCATGAGGCCTCCCCGACATTCCACGGCCATCGCTGATACAAAATCCGGAGACAAAAGCCTGAGCAAGCGCTTCAGACTCGCACTTTCTTCATATCCTGAAGAGTTCTTCTCATGCTTTGTAGATCGGGCCTGCCATACCTACGTCCCCAAACATAAGCTGAGTTTCTGTTTTCAGACTTCTGTCCTCAAAGTCTTGGGCCCCACACCCTCCAGGCTGGGCCCCTGGAGGCACACATTAGGACTGTGCCTACCAATCCATGGGAATTCTTCCCATTCCATGGTCCAAAATCGTACAAATTAGGAGAAACCTCCAAAGTCCCTGACGCCATCCCAATAGTGTAGGTCGCCCGGAACAAACAAGGGCTGTGTGACACCAGCTGATAATCGACCTCCACTCATACCATTGATGGATATCCACAGAGAAGAAGATTGTAACAGACAGGACCCTAGGCCATAATAGGATCCATTTCTTTGGGTTACAGGCATGTGTCCTCAAAAGCCTGATTCCAATACGAGCGTAGGGGTTTTCCTGAGGCACCCATGAGAACTCATCTCGTCTCCACAAGGAAACCTGTGCATGGGAGCCATGTCCAAAGCTTAGGAGAGTACTTCAGGGTCCCGGTGCCACCGCCCCATTCCAAGGCCCTCATGGACACAAAAACACATTAAGACCCATCCTCAGGAAATTCCATTTCAACTCAGCCACCGAGGTTGCTCGCGCAGAGCCATCAGATCTAAACTGTCTTGTTGCTAGGAGACAATTGGAATGTGAGGCGGGCGTCCCAGGCATCCATCCGCGAACGATGCTCTGGAGTCATTCCATATGGGATGTCCTGGAGCTGTCCAACAGGTCTCAATTGTCCCGCAGAAGGAATCCTTGAAGGGGGCATCCCACAACTCCCAACGTGGGAAAAACTCAATGGCCTCGAGATTCCGCTCCCTTCATGAATCGGCCGTCATGCTCAGAAACTCCCACCTGAGCCAACGTCTGATCTTCGCCCTGACTTCAGATGCATGAGATATTGGTTCAGATCTGCAGGGGGTACCTGCCGTGCCCTCGCCCTGAAACCCAAGTCTAGCTTGTCTTCTCAGACTTCCGTCCTCACACTCCTGGCCCCAAAGCCCTCAAGTTTGGCAATTCCGGACCCACAATGCAGTACTCTGCCTGCCCTCTAAAAAAAAAAATTATTGCCTCATGACCTGCCCAGGCACCTTAAATGCGGGTAAACCTACACAGCACTCGACTTTACCCAAATTATATAGTCTAACCTGGGCACTACTGCACTGTCGAACACAACCTGAGCCCGGACCTCCTGACCAACACCCAGAAAGCTGACCTCACACTGAGCACATAAAACCCGCCATGGCCTTAGGTCATCATCTCTTCCCTACCTCAGTTTTCAGGCTTCAGAACCGAGACCTTATCTCCAATCACTGCCCAGGCGTGAGTGTGATGCAGAAATCAGAACTCCTCCTTACCCATGGCAAGAACCCTTGTGGTTGGCACGTTGTCCAACGTTCAGTGTAGGAGAAACCAGCATTCACCCTGAGGCCCCGCCCATTCTTGAGTGCGACGAGGGCATACACACGCATTGTGACCCTCAGCATGAGTCCTGTCCTCTAGTAAGTCCTCTCAGTGGCTGGACCATTAGATGTCATAATGGGCTTGACATGTCCCAAGGCCCCAATTTTTAACCAGATTTCTGCTTGTCCAGTCGCCCCTCCCCAGGGCTCTACTCTGGAATCCAACATTTGATGGGACACCTGAGGTTAAAAAAGAAAACAACAACAACAACAACAACAACAAAAAAAAAAAACGGACTTCTTCCAGCCCACAGAATGACCCAAAACTCTTTGGACGGGGCCAAACCACCAGAGAGTAAGACTCGTCCATTTCCCATGAAGTCACCCAGAAATTCCATGACCATGAGTGACACGATATCCATAGACAAAAACTTGAGCAGGAGCCTCACACTCGCTCTTCTTTCAATTCCCGAAGAGTTCTCCTCATGGTCTGTAGATCAGTCCTGCCATACCTATGACCCGAAACATAAGCCGAGTTTGTGTTTTCAGACAACTGTCCAAACAGCCCTGGCCTACACAACCTACAGGTTCAGGCCCCTGGAGCCAAACCTGAGGACTGTACTTGCCCTCTCCAAGGGAATTGTGTGTGCCCATTCCAATGGCCACAACCCTTCTAATAGGATAAACCTCCAAACTCCCTGATCCATCTCAATAGTGGTGGCTTCCCAGGAAGACAGGGGCAATCTTAGCCCAAAAGAGCACCTACCTGCACTCAGACCCATAGACAGATGTCCCCAGAGGTAAAAAGGAAAGAACAGGCCCCTAGGCACTAATCAGATCCATTGCTTTGGTTTCCAGGCATCTCTCCTCAGAGGCCTGGATTTCAAAAGCAGCATATAGCTGTTTCTTGACTCACCCATCAGAAAACATCTCATCTACACATGGGAAACTTGCACGTTGGAGCTGTGTCAAACCCTCTGTTTAGGAGAACCCTTTAGGGCCCCAGTGCCACCGCTTCATTCCAAGGTCTCCATAGACACAAAAGCACGTTAGGACCCATCCCCAGGGGTGTCCATTTCAACTCAGCGTCCTCGGTTGCTCCCCACAGATCCAGGAGATCTAACCTGTCTGGTTGCTAGGAGACAATTGGAATGCGAGGTGGGCTACCCAGCCATCCATCCTTAGAACCCTGCTCAGAATCATTGGCCTGGAGCCAAACAACAGGTCTCAATTGTCCTGCAGAAGACTCTCTGCAGTTTGGAGCTTCTCACAACTCCCATCGTGGGAAAACACCCATGGCCTCGTGATGCCCCCCCCATTCATGAAGGGGCCATCAGGGACAGAAACTCCAACCTGAGCGATCCTCTGATCCTCGCCCTGACTTCAGATGCACGAGATCTCGATTCAGGTCTGTAGATTGTGGCTGCCATTGCCTCACCCAGAAACCTAAGCCTAGCTTGTGTTCTCAGACTTTTGTCGTCAGACTACTGGCCCACAAGCCCTCCAGTTTGGCAATCCAGAACTACAATGCAGCACTCTGCCTGCCCTCCAGAAGAAAAACATTGTCCTCTGGGGCTACCCAGTAACCCCAAATGAGGATCCACCTGCACCGACCTTGGCTGTACCTCAAATACATAGGCTGACCAGGGCACTAATGCCCTTTCTGACACAGCCTGAGCCTGGACCCCCTGGACCATCCCAGACAGCTGGCCGCACACTGAGCACATCGAGCCGCCATGGCCTTAGGTCATCATCTCTTCCCAACCTGGGTTTTCAGGTTTCAGAACCTAGACCTTATCTCCAATCACTGCCCAGGGTTGAAGGTGATGCAGAAATCAGAACTCCTTCCCCATGGCAAGAAACCTTGTGGTTGGCATGTTGTCCAACGTTCAGTGTCGTTGAAACCAGTGTGGCCCATGAGGCCCCGCCCATGCTCGCGGGCCACATTGGTCACAAACACACATTGTGATGCTCAGGCTGAGCCCAGTCCACAAAAAGGCCACTCAGTGGCTGGATGAAGAGATAGAATATTGGGCTTGCCATGCCCCTAGGCCCCAATTTTTAACCATAGTTCGGGTTGTCCCTTCAGTATTCCCCACAGCTTGGCTTTGGAATTCCTCTTTTGGTGGGACACCTGAGGTAACAAAACTGAAAGGAGACCTCCCATCCCACAGATTGACGAAAAGCAATTGGGAATTGGGCCAAATCCTCAGAGAGGAAGATTCGTCCATGGCCCATGAGGCCTCCCCGACATTCCACGGCCATCACTGATACAAAATCCAGAGACAAAAGCCTGAGCAAGCGCCTCAGACTCGCACTTTCTTCATATCCTGAAGAGTTCTTCTCATGGTTTGTAGATCGGGCCTGCCATACCTACGTCCCCAAACCTAAGCTGAGTTTGTGCTTTCAGACTTCTGTCCTCAAAGTCTTGGGCCCCACACCCTCCAGGCTAGGACCCTGGAGCCACACATTAGGACTGTGCCTACCAATCCATGGGAATTCTGCCCATTCCATGGTCCAAAATCGTACAAATTAGGAGAAACCTCCAAAGTCCCTGAGGCCATCCCAATAGTGTAGGTCGCCCGGGAACAAACAAGGGCTGCCTGACACCAGCTATAATCGACCTCCACTCATACCATAGATGGATGTCCCCAGAGAAGAAGATTGAACCAGACAGGACCCTAGGCCATAATAGGATCCATTGCTTTGGGTTACAGGCATGTGTCCTCAAAAGCCTGATTCCAATACGAGCATAGGGGTTTTCCTGAGGCACCCATCAGAACTCATCTCGTCTCCACAAGGAAACCTGTGCATGGGAGCCATGTCCAAAGCTTAGGAGAGTACTTCAGGGTCCCGGTGCCACCGCCCCATTTCAAGGCCCTCATGGACACAAAAACACATTAGGACCCATCCTCAGGAAAGTCCATTTCAACTCAGCCAACCCGGTTGCTCCCGCAGAGCCATCAGATCTAAACTGTCTTGTTGCTAGGAGACAATTGGAATGCGAGGCGGGCTTTCCAGGCATCCATCTGCGAACGGTGCTCTGGAGTCATTCCATATGGGATGTCCTGGAGCTGTCCAACAGGTCTCAATTGTCCCGCAGAAGGAATCCTTGAAGGGGGCATCCCACAACTCCCAACGTGGGAAAACCTCAATGGCCTCGAGATTCCGCTCCCTTCATGAAGCGGCCGTCATGCTCAGAAACTCCAACCAGAGCCAACGTCTGATCCTCGCCCTGACTTCAGATGCATGAGATATTGGTTCAGATCTGCAGGGGGTACCTGCCGTGCCCTCGCCCTGAAACCCAAGTCTAGCTTGTCTTCTCAGACGTCCGTACTCACACTCCTGGCCCCGAAGCCCTCAAGTTTGGCAATGCCGGACCCACAATGCAGCACTCTGCCTGCCCTCTAGAAAAAAAATTATTGCCTCATGACCTGCCCAGGCACCTTAAATGCGGGTAAACCTACACAGCACTCGACTTTACCCAAATTATATAGTCTAACCTGGGCACTACTGCACTGTCGAACACAACCTGAGCCCGGACCACCTGACCAACACCCAGAAAGCTGACCGCACACTGAGCACATAAAACCCGCCATGGCCTTAGGTCATCATGTCTTCCCTACTTCAGTTTTCAGGCTTCAGAACCGAGACCTTATCTCCAATTACTGCCCAGGGGTGAGTGTGATGCAGAAATCAGAACTCCTCCTTACCCATGGCAAGAACCCTTGTGGTTGGCACGTTGTCCAACGTTCAGTGTAGGAGAAACCAGAATTCACCTTGTGGCCCCGCCCATTCTTGAGTGCGACGAGGGATACACATGCATTGTGACCCTCAGCATGAGTCCTGTCCTCTAGTAAGTCCTCTCAGTGGCTGGACCATTAGATGTCATAATGGGCTTGACATGTTACTAGGCCCCAATTTTTAACCAGATTTCTGGTTGTCCAGTCGCCCCTCCCCAGGGCTCTACTCTGGAATCCATCATTTGGTGGGACACCGGAGTTTAAAAAAGAAAACAACAACAACAACAACAACAACAAAAAAAAAAAACGGACTTCTTCCAGCCCACAGAATGACCCAAAACTCTTTGGACGGGGCCAAACCACCAGAGAGTAAGACTCGTCCTTTTCCCATGAAGTCACCCAGAAATTGCACGACCATGAGTGACACGATATCCAGAGACAAAAACTTGAGCAGGAGCCTCACACTCGCTCTTCTTTCAATTCCCGAAGAGTTCTCCTCATGGTCTGTAGATCAGTCCTGCCATACCTATGACCCGAAACATAAGCCGAGTTTGTGTTTTCAGACAACTGTCCAAACAGCCCTGGCCTACACAACCTACAGGCTCAGGCCCCTGGAGCCAAACCTGAGGACTGTACTTGCCCTCTCCAAGGGAATTGTGTGTGCCCATTCCAATGGCCACAACCCTTCTAATAGGATAAACCTCCAAACTCCCTGATCCATCTCAATAGTGGTGGCTTCCCAGGAAAGACAGGGGCAATCTGAGCCCAACTGAGCACCTACCTGCACTCAGACCCATAGACAGATGTCCCCAGAGGTAAAAAGGAAAGAACAGGCCCCTAGGCACTAATCAGATCCATTGCTTTGGTTTCCAGGCATCTCTCCTCAGAGGCCTGGATTTCAAAAGCAGCATATAGCTCTTTCTTGACTCACCCATCAGAAAACATCTCATCTACACATGAGAAACTTGCACGTTGGAGCTGTGTCAAAGCCTCTGTTTAGGAGAACCCTTTAGGGCCCCAGTGCCAGCGCTTCATTCCAAGGTCTCCATAGACACAAAAGCACGTTAGGACCCATCCCCAGGGGTGTCCATTTCAACTCAGCGTCCTCGGTTGCTCCCCACAGATCCAGGAGATCTAACCTGTCTGGTTGCTAGGAGACAATTGGAATGCGAGGTGGGCTACCCAGCCATCCATCCTTAGAACCCTGCTCAGAATCATTGGCCTGGAGCCAAACAACAGGTCTCAATTGTCCTGCAGAAGTCTCTCTGAAGTTTGGAGCTTCTCACAACTCCCATCATGGGAAAACACCCATGACCTCGTGATGCCACCCCCATTCATGAAGAGGCCATCGGGGACAGAAACTCCAACCTGAGCGATCATCTTATCCTCGCCCTGACTTCAGATGCACGAGATCTCGATTCAGGTCTGTAGATTGTGTCTGCCATTGCCTCACCCAGAAAACTAAGCCTAGCTTGTGTTCTCAGACTTTAGTCGTCAGACTACTGGCCCACAAGCCCTCCAGTTTGGCAATCCAGAACTACAATGCAGCACTCTGCCTGCCCTCCAGAAGAAAAACATTGTCCTCTGGGGCTACCCAGTAACGCCAAATGAGGATCAACCTGCACCGAACTTGGCTGTACGCCCAATACATAGGCTGACCAGGGCACTAATGCCCTTTCTGACACAGCCTGAGCCTGGACCCCCTGGACCCTCCCAGATAGCTGGCTGCACACTGAGCACATCGAGCCGCCATGGCCTTAGGTCGTCATCTCTTCCCAACCTCGGTTTTCAGGTTTCAGAACCTAGACCTTATCTCCAATCACAGCCCAGGGTTGAAGGTGATGCAGAAATCAGAACTCCTTCCCCATGGCAAGAAAGTCTTGGGCCCCACAACCTCAAGGCTGGGCCCCTGGATCCACACATTAGGACTGTGCCTAACAATCCATGGGAATTCTGCCCATTCCATGGTCCAAAATCGTACAAATTAGGAGAAACCTCCAAAGTCCCTGACGCCATCCCAATAGTGTAGGTCGCCCGGAACAAACAAGGGCTGTCTGACACCAGCTGATAATCGACCTCCACTCATACCATAGATGGATTTCCCCAGAGAAGAAGATTGAACCAGACAGGACCCTAGGCCATAATAGGTTCCATCGCTTTGGGATACAGGCATGTGCCCTCAAAGCCTGATTCCAAAACGAGCATAGGTGTTTTCCTGAGGCACCCATCAGAACTCATTTCGTCTCCACAAGGAAACCTGTGCATGGGAGCCATGTCCAAAGCTTAGGAGAGTACTTCAGGGTCCCGGTGCCACCGCCCCATTCCAAGGCCCTCATGGACACAAAAACACATTAGGACCCATCGTCAGGAAAGTCCATTTCAACTCAGCCAACCCGGTTGCTCCCGCAGAGCCATCAGATCTAAACTGTCTTGTTGCTAGGAGACAGTGGAATGTGAGGCAGGCTTCCCAGGCATCCATCCGCGAACGGTGCTCTTGAGTCATTCCATATGGGAAGTCCTGGAACTGTCCAACAGGTCTCAATTGTCCCGCAGAAGGAATCCTTGAAGGGGGCATCCCACAACTCCCAACGTGGGAAAAACTCAATGGGCTCGAGATTCCGCTCCCTTCATGAAGCGGCCGTCATGCTCAGAAACTCCCACCTGAGCCAACGTCTGATCCTCGCCCTGACTTCAGATGCATGAGATATTGGTTCAGATCTGCAGGGGGTACCTGCCGTGCCCTCGCCCTGAAACCCAAGTCTAGCTTGTCTTCTCAGACTTCCGTCCTCACACTCCTGGCCCCGAAGCCCTCAAGTTTGGCAATTCCGGACCCACAATGCAGCACTCTGCCTGCCCTCTAAAAAAAAAATTATTGCCTCATGACCTACCCAGGCACCTTAAATGCGGGTAAACCTACACAGCACTCGACTTTACCCAAATTTACCTGGGCACTAATGCACTGTCGAACACAACCTGAGCCCGGACCTCCTGACCAACACCCAGAAAGCTGACCGCACACTGAGCACATAAAACCCGCCATGGCCTTAGGTCATCATCTCTTCCCTACCTCAGTTTTCAGGCTTCAGAACCGAGACCTTATCTCCAATCACTGCCCAGGCGTGAGTGTGATGCAGAAATCAGAACTCCTCCTTACCCATGGCAAGAACCCTTGTGGTTGGCACGTTGTCCAACGTTCAGTGTAGGAGAAACCAGCATTCACCCTGAGGCCCCGCGCATTCTTGAGTGCGACGAGGGCATACACACGCATTGTGACGCTCAGCATGAGTCCTGTCCTCAGGTAAGTCCTCTCAGTGGCTGGACCATTAGATGTCATAATGGGCTTGACATGTCCCTAGGCCCCAATTTTTAACCAGATTTCTGATTGTCCAGTCGACCCTCCCCAGGGCTCTACTCTGGAATCCATCATTTGGTGGGACACTTGAGGTTAAAAAAGAAAAAAACAACAACAACAACAACAAAAAAAAAAACGGACTTCTTCCAGCCCACAGAATGACCCAAAACTCTTTGGACGGGGCCAAACCACCAGAGAGTAAGACTCGTCCATTTCCTATGAAGTCACCCAGAAATTGCACGACCATGAGTGACACGATATCCAGAGACAAAAACTTGAGCAGGAGCCTCACACTCGCCCTTCTTTCAATTCCCGAAGAGTTCTCCTCATGGTCTGTAGATCAGTCCTGCCATACCTATGACCTGAAACATAAGCCGAGTTTGTGTTTTCAGACAACTGTCCAAACAGTCCTGGCCTACACAACCTACAGGCTCAGGCCCCTGGAGCCAAACTTGAGGACTGTACTTGCCCTCTCCAAGGGAATTGTGTGTGCCCATTCCAATGGCCACAACCCTTCTAATAGGATAAACCTCCAAACTCCCTGATCCGTCTCAATAGTGGTGGCTTCCCAGGAAGACAGGGGCAATATAGCCCAAAAGAGCACCTACCTGCACTCAGACCCATAGACAGATGTCCCCAGAGGTAAAAAGGAAAGAACAGGCCCCTAGGCACTAATCAGATCCATTGCTTTGGTTTCCAGGCATCTCTCCTCAGAGGCCTGGATTTCAAAAGCAGCATATAGCTGTTTCTTGACTCACCCATCAGAAAACATCTCATCTACACATGGGAAACTTGCACGTTGGAGCTGTGTCAAAGCCTCTGTTTAGGAGAACCCTTTAGGGCCCCAGTGCCAGAGCTTCATTCCAAGGTCTCCATAGACACAAAAGCACGTTAGGACCCATCCCCTGGGGTGTCCATTTCAACTCAGCGTCCTCGGTTGCTCCCCACAGATCCAGGAGATCTAACCTGTCTGGTTGCTAGGAGACAATTGGAATGCGAGGTGGGCTACCCAGCCATCCATCCTTAGAACCCTGCTCAGAATCATTGGCCTGGAGCCAAACAACAGGTCTCAATTGTCCTGCAGAAGACTCTCTGCAGTTTGGAGCTTCTCACAACTCCCATCGTGGGAAAACACCCATGGCCTCGTGATGCCCCCCCCCATTCATGAAGGTGCCATCAGGGACAGAAACTCCAACCTGAGCGATCCTCTGATCCTCGCCCTGACTTCAGATGCACGAGATCTCGATTCAGGTCTGTAGATTGTGGCTGCCATGGCCTCACCCAGAAACCTAAGCCAAGCTTGTGTTCTCAGACTTTTGTCGTCAGACTACTGGCCCACAAGCCCTCCAGTTTGGCAATCCAGAACTACAATGCAGCACTCTGCTGGCCCTCCAGAAGAAAAACATTGTCCTCTGGGGCTACCCAGTAACTCCAAATGAGGATCAACCTGCACCGACCTTGGCTGTACCCCAAATACATAGGCTGACCAGGGCACTAATGCCCTTTCTGACACAGCCTGAGCCTGGACCCCCTGGACCATCCCAGACAGCTGGCCGCACACTGAGCACATCGAGCCGCCATGGCCTTAGGTCGTCATCTCTTCCCAACCTCGGTTTTCAGGTTTCAGAACCTAGACCTTATCTCCAATCACTGCCCAGGGTTGAAGGTGATGCAGAAATCAGAACTCCTTCCCCATGGCAAGAAACCTTGTGGTTGGCATGTTGTCCAACATTCAGTGTAGTTGAAACCAGTGTGGCCCATGAGGCCCCGCCCATGCTCACGGGTCACATTGGTCACAAACACACATTATGACGCTCAGGCTGAGCCCAGTCCTAAAGTCAGGCCACTCAGTGGCTGGATGAAGAGATAGCATATTGGGCTTGCCATGCCCCTAGGCCCCAATTTTTAACCATAGTTCGGGTTGTCCCTTCAGTATTCCCCACAGCTTGGCTTGGAATTCCTCTTTTGGTGGGACACCTGAGGTAACAAAACTGAAAGGAGTCCTCCCATCCCAGAGATTGACGAAAAGCAATTGGGAATCGGGCCAAATCCTCAGAGAGGAAGATTCGTCCATGGCCCATGAGGCCTCCCCGACATTCCACGGCCATCGCTGATACAAAATCCAGAGACAAAAGCCTGAGCAAGCGCCTCAGACTTGCACTTTCTTCATATCCTGAAGAGTTCTTCTCATGGTTTGTACATCGGGCCTGCCATACCTACGTCCCCAAACCTAAGCTGAGTTTGTGTTTTCAGACTTCTGTCCTCAAAGTCTTGGGCCACACACCCTCCAGGCTGGGCCCCTGGAGCCACACATTAGGACTGTGCCTACTAATCCATGGGAATTCTGCCCATTCCATGGTCCAAAATCGTACAAATTAGGAGAAACCTCCAAAGTCCCTGAGGCCATCCCAATAGTGTAGGTAGCCCGGAACAAACAAGGGCTGTCTGACACCAGCTGATAATCGACCTCCACTCATACCATAGATGGATATCCACAGAGAAGTAGATTGAACCAGACAGGACCCTAGGCCATAATAGGATCCATTGCTTTGGGTTACAGGCATGTGTCCTCAAAAGCCTGATTCCAATACGAGCATAGGGGTTTTCCTGAGGCACCCATCAGAACTCATCTCGTCTCCACAAGGAAACCTGTGCATGGGAGCCATGTCCAAAGCTTAGGAGAGTACTTCAGGGTCCCGGTGCCACCGCCCCATTCCAAGGTCCTCATGGACACAAAAACAAATTAGGACCCATCCTCAGGAAAGTCCATTTCAACTCAGCCACCCCAGTTGCTCCCGCAGAGCCATCAGATCTAAACTGTCTTGTTGCTAGGAGACAATTGGAATGTGCGGCGGGCTTCCCAGGCATCCATCCGCGAACGTTGCTCTGGAGTCATTCCATATGGGATGTCCTGGAGCTCAATTGTCCCGCAGAAGGAATCCTTGAAGGGGGCATCCCACAACTCCGATCGTGGGAAAAACTCAATGGCCTCGAGATTCCGCTCCCTTCATGAAGCGGCCGTCAAGCTCAGAAACTCCCACCTGAGCCAACGTCTGATCCTCGCCCTGACTTCAGATGCATGAGATATTGGTTCAGATCTGCAGGGGGTACCTGCCGTGCCCTCGCCCTGAAACCCAAGTCTAGCTTGTCTTCTCAGACTTCTGTCCTCACACTCCTGGCCCCGAAGCCCTCAAGTTTGGCAATTCCGGACCCACAATGCAGCAATCTGCCTGCCCTCTAAAAAAAAAATTATTGCCTCATGAGCTGCCCAGGCACCTTAAATGCGGGTAAACCTACACAGCACTCGACTTTACCCAAATTATATAGTCTAACCTGGGCCCTAATGCACTGTCGAACACAACCTGAGCCAGGACCTCCTGACCAACACCCAGAAAGCTGACCGCACACTGAGCACATAAAACCCGCCATGGCCTTAGGTCATCATCTCTTCCCTACCTCAGTTTTCAGGCTTCAGAACCGAGACCTTATCTCCAATCACTGCCCAGGGTTGAGTGTGATGCAGAAATCAGAACTCCTCCTTACCCATGGCAAGAACCCTTGTGGTTGGCACGTTGTCCAACGTTCAGTGTAGGAGAAACCAGCATTCACCCTGAGGCCCCGCCCATTCTTGAGTGCGACGAGGGCATACACACGCATTGTGACCCTCAGCATGAATCCTGACCTCTAGTAAGTCCTCTCAGTGGCTGGACCATTAGATGTCATAATGGGCTTGACATGTCCCTAGGCCCCAATTTTTAACCAGATTTCTGATTGTCCAGTCGCCCCTCCCCAGGGCTCTACTCTGGAATCCATCATTTGGTGGGACACTTGAGGTTAAAAAAGAAAACAACAACAACAACAACAACAACAACAAAAAACGGACTTCTTCCAGCCCACAGAATGACCCAAAACTCTTTGGACGGGGCCAAACCACCAGAGAGTAAGACTCGTCCATTTCCCATGAAGTCACCCAGAAATTCCACGACCATGCTTGACACGATATCCAGAGACAAAAACTTGAGCAGGAGCCTCACACTCGCTCTTCTTTCAATTCCCGAAGAGTTCTCCTCATGGTCTGTAGATCAGTCCTGCCATACCTATGACCTGAAACATAAGCCGAGTTTGTGTTTTCAGAAAACTGTCCAAACAGCCCTGGCCTACACAACCTACAGGCTCAGGCCCCTGGAGCCAAACCTGAGGACTGTACTTGCCCTCTCCAAGGGAATTGTGTGTGCCCATTCCAATGTCCACAACCCTTCTAATAGGATAAACCTCCAAAGTCCCTAATCCATCTCAATAGTGGTGGCTGCCCAGGAAAGACAGGGGCAATCTGAGCCCAACTGAGCACCTACCTCCACTCAGACCCATAGACAGATGTCCCCAGAGGTAAAAAGGAAAGAACAGGCCCCTAGGCACTAATCAGATCCATTGCTTTGGTTTCCAGGCATCTCTCCTCAGAGGCCTGGATTTCAAAAGCAGCATATAGCTGTTTCTTGACTCACCCATCAGAAAACATCTCATCTACACATGGGAAACTTGCACGTTGGAGCTGTGTCAAAGCCTCTGTTTAGGAGAACCCTTTAGGGCCCCAGTGCCAGCGCTTCATTCCAAGGTCTCCATAGACACAAGAGCACGTTAGGACCCATCCCCAGGGGTGTCCATTTCAACTCAGCGTCCTCGGTTGCTCCCCACAGATCCAGGAGATCTAACCTGTCTGGTTGCTAGGAGACAATTGGAATGCGAGGTTGGCTACCCAGCCATCCATCCTTAGAACCCTGCTCAGAATCATTGGCCTGGAGCCAAACAACAGGTCTCAATTGTCCTGCAGAAGACTCTCTGCAGTTTGGAACTTCTCACAACTCCCATCGTGGGAAAACACCCATGGCCTCGTGATGCCCCCCCCATTCATGAAGGGGCCATCAGGGACAGAAACTCCAACCTGAGCGATCCTCTGATCCTCGCCCTGACTTCAGATGCACGAGATCTCGATTCAGGTCTCTAGATTGTGCCTGCCATGGCCTCACCCAGAAACCTAAGCCAAGCTTGTGTTCTCAGACTTTTGTCGTCAGACTACTGGCCCACAAGCCCTCCAGTTTGGCAATCCAGAACTACAATGCAGCACTCTGCCTGCGCTCCAGAAGAAAAACATTGTCCTCTGGGGCTACCCAGTAACCCCAAATGAGGATCAACCTGCACCGACCTTGGCTGTACCCCCAATACATAGGCTGACCAGGGCACTAATGCCCTTTCTGACACAGCCTGAGCCTGGACCACCTGGACCCTCCCAGACAGCTGTCCGCACACTGAGCACATCGAGCCGCCATGGCCTTAGGTCGTCATCTCTTCTCAACCTCGATTTTCAGGTTTCAGAACCTAGACCTTATCTCCAATCACTGCCCAGGGTTGAAGGTGATGCAGAAATCAGAACTCCTTCCCCATGGCAAGAAACCTTGTGGTTGGCATGTTGTCCAACGTTCAGTGTAGTTGAAACCAGTGTGGCCCATGAGGCCCCGCCCATGCTCACGGGTCACATTGGTCACAAACACACATTATGACGCTCAGGCTGAGCCCAGTCCTAAAGTAAGGCCACTCAGTGGCTGGATGAAGAGATAGCATATTGGGCTTGCCATGCCCCTAGGCCCCAATTTTTAACTATAGTTCAGGTTGTCCCTTCAGTCTTCCCCACAGCTTGGCTTTGGAATTCCTCTTTTGGTGGGACACCTGAGGTAACAAAACTGAAATGAGTCCTCCCATCCCAGAGATTGATGAAAAGCAATTGGGAATCAGGCCAATTCCTCAGAGAGGAAGATTCGTCCATGGCCCATGAGGCCTCCCCGACATTCCACGGCCATCGCTGCTACAAAATCCAGAGACAAAAGCCTGAGCAAGCGCCTCAGACTCGCACTTTCTTCATATCCTGAAGAGTTCTTCTCATGGTTTGTAGATCGGGCCTGCCATACCTACGTCCCCAAACCTAAGCTGAGTTTGTGTTTTCAGACTTCTGTCCTCAAAGTCTTGGGCCACACACCCTCCAGGCTGGGCCCCTGGAGCCACACATTAGGACTGTGCCTACCACTCCATGGGAATTCTGCCCATTCCATGGTCCAAAATCGTACAAATTAGGAGAAACCTCCAAAGTCCCTGAGGCCATCCCAATAGTGTAGGTCGCCCGGAACAAACAAGGGCTGTCTGACACCAGCTGATAATCGACCTCCACTCATACCATAGATGGATATCGACAGAGAAGAAGATTGAACCAGACAGGACCCTAGGCCATAATAGGATCCATTGCTTTGGGTTACAGGCATGTGTCCTCAAAAGCCTGATTCCAATACGAGCATAGGGGTTTTCCTGAGGCACCCATCAGAACTCATGTCGTCTCCACAATGAAACCTGTGCATGGGAGCCATGTCCAAAGCTTAGGAGAGTACTTCAGGGTCCCGGTGCCACCGCCCCATTCCAAGGTCCTCATGGACACAAAAACACATTAGGACCCATCCTCAGGAAAGTCCATTTCAACTCAGCCACCCCGGTTGCTCCCGCAGAGCCATCAGATCTAAACTGTCTTGTTGCTAGGAGACAATTGGAATGTGCGGCGGGCTTCCCAGGCATCCATCCGCGAACGGTGCTCTGGAGTCATTCCATATGGGATGTCCTGGAGCTGTCCAACAGGTCTCAATTGTCCCGCAGAAGGAATCCTTGAAGGGGGCATCCCACAACTCCGAACGTGGGAAAAACTCAATGGCCTCGAGATTCCGCTCCTTTCATGAAGCGGCCGTCATGCTCAGAAACTCCCACCTGAGCCAACGTCTGATCCTCGCCCTGACTTCAGATGCATGAGATATTGGTTCAGATCTGCAGGGGGTACCTGCCGTGCCCTCGCCCTGAAACCCAAGTCTAGCTTGTCTTCTCAGACTTCCGTCCTCACACTCCTGGCCCCGAAGCCCTCAAGTTTGGCAATTCCGGACCCACAATGCAGCACTCTGCCTGCCCTCTAAAAAAAAAATTATTGCCTCATGACCTGCCCAGGCACCTTAAATGCGGGTAAACCTACACAGCACTCGACTTTACCCAAATTATATAGTCTAACCTGGGCCCTAATGCACTGTCGAACACAACCTGAGCCCGGACCTCCTGACCAACACCCAGAAAGCTGACCGCACACTGAGCACATAAAACCCGCCATGGCCTTAGGTCATCATCTCTTCCCGACCTCAGTTTTCAGGCTTCAGAACCGAGACCTTATCTCCAATCACTGCCCAGGGTTGAGTGTGATGCAGAAATCAGAACTCCTCCTTATCCATGGCAAGAACCCTTGTGGTTGGCACGTTGTCCAACGTTCAGTGTAGGAGAAACCAGCATTCACCCTGAGGCCCCGCCCATTCTTGAGTGCGACGAGGGCATACACACGCATTGTGACCCTCAGCATGAGTCCTGTCCTCTAGTAAGTCCTCTCAGTGGCTGGACCATTAGATGTCATAATGGGCTTGACATGTCCCTAGGCCCCAATTTTTAACCAGATTTCTGATTGTCCAGTCGCCCCTCCCCAGGGCTCTACTCTGGAATCCATCATTTGGTGGACACTTGAGGTTAAAAAAGAAAACAACAACAACAACAACAACAAACGGACTTCTTCCAGCCCACAGAATGACCCAAAACTCTTTGGACGGGGCCAAACCACCAGAGAGTAAGACTCGTCCATTTCCCATGAAGTCACCCAGAAATTGCACGACCATGAGTGACACGATATCCAGAGACAAAAACTTGAGCAGGAGCCTCACACTCGCCCTTCTTTCAATTCCTGAAGAGTTCTCCTCATGGTCTGTATATCAGTCCTGCCATACCTATGACCCGAAATTAAGCCGAGTTTGTGTTTTCAGACAACTGTCCAAACAGCCCTGGCCTACACAACCTACAGGCTCAGGCCCCTGGAGCCAAACCTGAGGACTGTACTTGCCCTCTCCAAGGGAATTGTGTGTGCCCATTCCAATGGCCACAACCCTTCTAATAGGATAAACCTCCAAAGTCCCTGATCCATCTCAATAGTTGGCTGCCCAGGAAAGACAGGGGCATCTGAGCCCAACAGAACACCTACCTGCACTCAGACCCATAGACAGATGTCCCCAGAGTTAAATAGGAAAGAACAGGCCCCTAGGCACTAATCAGATCCATTGCTTTGGTTTCCAGGCATCTCTCCTCAGAGGCCTGGATTTCAAAAGCAGCATATAGCTGTTTCTTGACTCACCCATCAGAAAACATCTCATCTACACATGGGAAACTTGCACGTTGGAGCTGTGTCAAAGCCTCTGTTTAGGAGAACCCTTTAGGGCCCCAGTGCCAGCGCTTCATTCCAAGGTCTCCATAGACACAAAAGC
Source organism: Mustela nivalis (assembly GCF_964662115.1). Classification (NCBI taxonomy): domain Eukaryota; kingdom Metazoa; phylum Chordata; class Mammalia; order Carnivora; family Mustelidae; genus Mustela; species Mustela nivalis. The sequence goes on along the minus strand of NW_028135759.1, from coordinate 143,388 downwards.
ACGTTAGGACCCATCCTCAGGAGTGTCCATTTCAACTCAGCGTCCTCGGTTGCTCCCCACAGATCCAGGAGATCTAACCTGTCTGGTTGCTAGGAGAAAATTGGAATGCGAGGTGGGCTACCCAGCCATCCATCCTTAGAACCCTGCTCAGAATCATTGGCCTGGACCCAAAGAACAGGTCTCAATTGTCCTGCAGAAGACTCTCTGCAGTTTGGAGCTTCTCACAACTCCCATCGTGGGAAAACACCCATGGCCTCGTGATGCCCCGCCCCATTCATGAAGGGGCCATCAGGGACAGAAACTCCAACCTGAGCGATCCTCTGATCCTCGCCCTGACTTCCGATGCACGAGATCTCGATTCAGGTCTGTAGATTGTGGCTGCCATGACCTCACCCAGAAACCTAAGCCAAGCTTGTGTTCTCAGACATTTATCGTCAGACTACTGGCCCACAAGCCCTCCAGTTTGGCAATCCAGAACTACAATGCAGCACTCTGCCTGCCCTCCAGAAGAAAAACATTGTCCTCTGGGGCTACCCAGTAACCCCAAATGAGGATCAACCTGCACCGACCTTGGCTGTACCCCCAATACATAGGCTGACCAGGGCACTAATGCCCTTTCTGACACTGCCTGAGCCTGGAACCCCTGGACCCTCCCAGACAGCTGGCCGCACACTGAGCACATCGAGCCGCCATGGCCTTAGGTCGTCATCTCTTCCCAACCTCGGTTTTCAGGTTTCAGAACCTAGACCTTATCTCCAATCACTGCCCAGGGTTGAAGGTGATGCAGAAATCAGAACTCCTTCCCCATGGCAAGAAACTATGTGGTTGGCACGTTGTCCAACGTTCAGTGTAGTTGAAACCAGTGTGGCCCATGAGGCCCCGCCCATGCTCACGGGTCACATTGGTCACAAACACACATTATGACGCTCAGGCTGAGCCCAGTCCTAAAGTAAGGCCACTCAGTGGCTGGATGAAGAGATAGCATATTGGGCTTGCCATGCCCCTAGGCCCCAATTTTTAACCATAGTTCGGGTTGTCCCTTCAGTCTTCCCCACAGCTTGGCTTTGGAATTCCTAATTTGGTGGGAAACCTGAGGTAACAAAACTGAAATGAGTCCTCCCATCCCAGAGATTGACGAAAAGCAATTGGGAATCAGGCCAAATCCTCAGAGAGGAAGATTCGTCCATGGCCCATGAGGCCTCCCCGACATTCCACGGCCATCGCTGATACAAAATCCAGAGACAAAAGCCTGAGCAAGCGCCTCAGACTCGCACTTTCTTCATATACTGAAGAGTTCTTCTCATGGTTTGTAGATTGAGCCTGCCATACCTACGTCCCCAAACCTAAGCTGAGTTTGTGTTTTCAGACTTCTGTCCTCAAAGTCTTGGGCCACACACCCTCCAGGCTGGGCCCCTGGAGCCACACATTAGGACTGTGCCTACCAATCCATGGGAATTCTGCCCATTCCATGGTCCAAAATCGTACAAATTAGGAGAAACCTCCAAAGTCCCTGAGGCCATCCCAATAGTGTAGGTCGCCCGGAACAAACAAGGGCTGTCTGACACCTGCTGATAATCGACCTCCACTCATACCATAGATGGATATCCACAGAGAAGAAGATTGAACCAGACAGGACCCTAGGCCATAATAGGATCCATTGCTTTGGGTTACAGGCATGTGTCCTCAAAAGCCTGATTCCAATACGAGCATAGGGGTTTTCCTGAGGCACCCATCAGAACTCATCTCGTCTCCACAAGGAAACCTGTGCATGGGAGCCATGTCCAAAGCTTAGGAGAGTACTTCAGGGTCCCGGTGCCACCGCCCCATTCCAAGGTCCTCATGGACACAAAAACACATTAGGACCCATCCTCAGGAAAGTCCATTTCAACTCAGCCACCCCGGTTGCTCCCGCAGAGCCATCAGATCTAAACTGTCTTGTTGCTAGGAGACAATTGGAATGTGCGGCGGGCTTCCCAGGCATCCATCCGCGAACGGTGCTCTGGAGTCATTCCATATGGGATGTCCTGGACCTGTCCAACAGGTCTCAATTGTCCCACAGAAGGAATCCTTGAAGGGGGCATTCCACAACTCCGAACGTGGGAAAAACTCAATGGCCTCGAGATTCCGCTCCCTTCATGAAGCGGCCGTCATGCTCAGAAACTCCCACCTGAGCCAACGTCTGATCCTCGCCCTGACTTCAGATGCATGAGATATTGGTTCAGATCTGCAGGGGGTACCTGCCGTGCCCTCGCCCTGAAACCCAAGTCTAGCTTGTCTTCTCAGACTTCCGTCCTCACACTCCTGGCCCCGAAGCCCTCAAGTTTGGCAATTCCGGACCCACAATGCAGCACTCTGCCTGCCCTCTAAAAAAAAAATTATTGCCTCATGACCTGCCCAGGCAGCTTAAATGCGGGTAAACCTACACAGCACTCGACTTTACCCAAATTATATAGTCTAAACTGGGCCCTAATGCACTGTCGAACACAACCTGAGCCCGGACCTCCTGACCAACACCCAGAAAGCTGACCTCACACTGAGCACATAAAACCCGCCATGGCCTTAGGTCATCATCTCTTCCCTACCTCAGTTTTCAGGCTTCAGAACCGAGACCTTATCTCCAATCACTGCCCAGGGTTGAGTGTGATGCAGAAATCAGAACTCCTCCTTACCCATGGCAAGAACCCTTGTGGTTGGCACGTTGTCCAACGTTCAGTGTAGGAGAAACCAGCATTCACCCTGAGGCCCCGCCCATTCTTGAGAGCGACGAGGGCATACACACGCATTGTGACCCTCAGCATGAGTCCTGTCCTCTAGTAAGTCCTCTCAGTGGCAGGACCATTAGATGTCATAATGGGCTTGACATGTCCCTAGGCCCCAATTTTTAACCAGATTTCTGATTGTCCAGTCGCCCCTCCCCAGGGCTCTACTCTGGAATCCATCATTTGGTGGGACACTTGAGGTTAAAAAAGAAAACAACATCAACAACAACAACAAAAAAAAAAAACGGACTTCTTCCAGCCCACAGAATGACCCAAAACTCTTTGGACGGGGCCAAACCACCAGAGAGTAAGACTCGTCCATTTCCCATGAAGTCACCCAGAAATTGCACGACCATGAGTGACACGATATCCAGAGACAAAAACTTGAGCAGGAGCCTCACACTCGCCCTTCTTTCAATTCCCGAAGAGTTCTCCTCATGGTCTGTAGATCAGTCCTGCCATACCTATGACCCGAAACATAAGCCGAGTTTGTGTTTTCAGACAACTGTCCAAACAGCCCTGACCTACACAACCTACAGGCTCAGGCCCCTGGAGCCAAACCTGAGGACTGTACTTGCCCTCTCCAAGGGAATTGTGTGTGCCCATTCCAATGGCCACAACCCTTCTAATAGGATAAACCTCCAAAGTCCCTGATCCATCTCAATAGTGGTGGCTGCCCAGGAAAGACAGGGGTAATCTGAGCCCAACTGAGCACCTACCTGCACTCAGACCCATAGACAGATGTCCCCAGAGGTAAAAAGGAAAGAACAGGCCCCTAGGCACTAATCAGATCCATTGCTTTGGTTTCCAGGCATCTCTCCTCAGAGGCCTGGATTTCAAAAGCAGCATATAGCTGTTTCTTGACTCACCCATCAGAAAACATCTCATCTACACATGAGAAACTTGCACGTTGGAGCTGTGTCAAAGCCTCTGTTTAGGAGAACCCTTTAGGGCCCCAGTGCCAGCGCTTCATTCCAAGGTCTCCATAGACACAAAAGCACGTTAGGACCCATCCTCAGGGGTGTCCATTTCAACTCAGCGTCCTCGGTTGCTCCCCACAGATCCAGGAGATCTAACCTGTCTGTTTGCTAGGAGACAATTGGAATGCGAGGTGGGCTACCCAGCCATCCATCCTTAGAACCCTGCTCAGAATCATTGGCCTGGAGCCAAACAACAGTTCTCAATTGTCCTGCAGAAGACTCTCTGCAGTTTGGAGCTTCTCACAACTCCCATCGTGGGAAAACACCCATGGCCTCGTGATGCCCCCCACCTTTCATGAAGGGGCCATCAGGGACAGAAACTCCAACCTGAGCGACCCTCTGATCCTCGCCCTGACTTCAGATGCACGAGATCTCGATTCAGGTCTGTAGATTGTGCCAGCCATGGACTCACCCAGAAACCTAAGCAAAGCTTGTGTTCTCAGACTTTTGTCGTCAGACTACTGGCCCACAAGTCCTCCAGTTTGGCAATCCAGAACTACAATGCAGCACTTTGCCTGCCCTCCAGAAGAAAAACATTGTCCTCTGGGGCTACCCAGTAACCCCAAATGAGGATCAACCTGCACCGACCTTGGCTGTACCCCCAATACATAGGCTGACCAGGGCACTAATGCCCTTTCTGACACAGCCTGAGCCTGGACCCCCTGGACCCTCCCAGACAGCTGGCCGCACACTGAGCACATCGAGCCGCCATGGCCTTAGGTCGTCATCTCTTCCCAACCTCGGTTTCAGGTTTCAGAACCTAGACCTTATCTCCAATCACTGCCCAGGGTTGAAGGTGATGCAGAAATCAGAACTCCTTCCCCATGGCAAGAAACCTTGTGGTTGGCATGTTGTCCAACGTTCAGTGTAGTTGAAACCAGTGTGGCCCATGAGTCCCCGCCCATGCTCACGGGTCACATTGGTCACAAACACACATTATGACGCTCAGGCTGAGCCCAGTCCTAAAGTAAGGCCACTCAGTGGCTGGATGAAGAGATAGTATATTGGGCTTGCCATGCCCCTAGGCCCCAATTTTTAACCATAGTTCGGGTTGTCCCTTCAGTCTTCCCCACAGCTTGGCTTTGGAATTCCTCTTTTGGTGGGACACCTGAGGTAACAAAACTGAAATGAGTCCTCCCATCCCAGAGATTGACCAAAAGCAATTGGGAATCAGGCCAAATCCTCAGAGAGGAAGATTCGTCCATGGCCCATGAGGCCTCCCCGACATTCCACGGCCATCGCTGATACAAAATCCAGAGACAAAAGCCTGAGCAAGCGCCTCAGACTCGCACTTTCTTCATATACTGAAGAGTTCTTCTCATGGTTTGTAGATTGAGCCTGCCATACCTACGTCCCCAAACCTAAGCTGAGTTTGTGTTTTCAGACTTCTGTCCTCAAAGTCTTGGGCCACACACCCTCCAGGCTGGGCCCCTGGAGCCACACATTAGGACTGTGCCTACCAATCCATGGGAATTCTGCCCATTCCATGGTCCAAAATCGTACAAATTAGGAGAAACCTCCAAAGTCCCTGAGGCCATCCCAATAGTGTAGGTCGCCCGGAACAAACAAGGGCTGTCTGACACCTGCTGATAATCGACCTCCACTCATACCATAGATGGATATCCACAGAGAAGAAGATTGAACCAGACAGGACCCTAGGCCATAATAGGATCCATTGCTTTGGGTTACAGGCATGTGTCCTCAAAAGCCTGATTCCAATACGAGCATAGGGGTTTTCCTGAGGCACCCATCAGAACTCATCTCGTCTCCACAAGGAAACCTGTGCATGGGAGCCATGTCCAAAGCTTAGGAGAGTACTTCAGGGTCCCGGTGCCACCGCCCCATTCCAAGGTCCTCATGGACACAAAAACACATTAGGACCCATCCTCAGGAAAGTCCATTTCAACTCAGCCACCCCGGTTGCTCCCGCAGAGCCATCAGATCTAAACTGTCTTGTTGCTAGGAGACAATTGGAATGTGCGGCGGGCTTCCCAGGCATCCATCCGCGAACGGTGCTCTGGAGTCATTCCATATGGGATGTCCTGGACCTGTCCAACAGGTCTCAATTGTCCCACAGAAGGAATCCTTGAAGGGGGCATTCCACAACTCCGAACGTGGGAAAAACTCAATGGCCTCGAGATTCCGCTCCCTTCATGAAGCGGCCGTCATGCTCAGAAACTCCCACCTGAGCCAACGTCTGATCCTCGCCCTGACTTCAGATGCATGAGATATTGGTTCAGATCTGCAGGGGGTACCTGCCGTGCCCTCGCCCTGAAACCCAAGTCTAGCTTGTCTTCTCAGACTTCCGTCCTCACACTCCTGGCCCCGAAGCCCTCAAGTTTGGCAATTCCGGACCCACAATGCAGCACTCTGCCTGCCCTCTAAAAAAAAAATTATTGCCTCATGACCTGCCCAGGCAGCTTAAATGCGGGTAAACCTACACAGCACTCGACTTTACCCAAATTATATAGTCTAAACTGGGCCCTAATGCACTGTCGAACACAACCTGAGCCCGGACCTCCTGACCAACACCCAGAAAGCTGACCTCACACTGAGCACATAAAACCCGCCATGGCCTTAGGTCATCATCTCTTCCCTACCTCAGTTTTCAGGCTTCAGAACCGAGACCTTATCTCCAATCACTGCCCAGGGTTGAGTGTGATGCAGAAATCAGAACTCCTCCTTACCCATGGCAAGAACCCTTGTGGTTGGCACGTTGTCCAACGTTCAGTGTAGGAGAAACCAGCATTCACCCTGAGGCCCCGCCCATTCTTGAGAGCGACGAGGGCATACACACGCATTGTGACCCTCAGCATGAGTCCTGTCCTCTAGTAAGTCCTCTCAGTGGCAGGACCATTAGATGTCATAATGGGCTTGACATGTCCCTAGGCCCCAATTTTTAACCAGATTTCTGATTGTCCAGTCGCCCCTCCCCAGGGCTCTACTCTGGAATCCATCATTTGGTGGGACACTTGAGGTTAAAAAAGAAAACAACATCAACAACAACAACAAAAAAAAAAAACGGACTTCTTCCAGCCCACAGAATGACCCAAAACTCTTTGGACGGGGCCAAACCACCAGAGAGTAAGACTCGTCCATTTCCCATGAAGTCACCCAGAAATTGCACGACCATGAGTGACACGATATCCAGAGACAAAAACTTGAGCAGGAGCCTCACACTCGCCCTTCTTTCAATTCCCGAAGAGTTCTCCTCATGGTCTGTAGATCAGTCCTGCCATACCTATGACCCGAAACATAAGCCGAGTTTGTGTTTTCAGACAACTGTCCAAACAGCCCTGACCTACACAACCTACAGGCTCAGGCCCCTGGAGCCAAACCTGAGGACTGTACTTGCCCTCTCCAAGGGAATTGTGTGTGCCCATTCCAATGGCCACAACCCTTCTAATAGGATAAACCTCCAAAGTCCCTGATCCATCTCAATAGTGGTGGCTGCCCAGGAAAGACAGGGGTAATCTGAGCCCAACTGAGCACCTACCTGCACTCAGACCCATAGACAGATGTCCCCAGAGGTAAAAAGGAAAGAACAGGCCCCTAGGCACTAATCAGATCCATTGCTTTGGTTTCCAGGCATCTCTCCTCAGAGGCCTGGATTTCAAAAGCAGCATATAGCTGTTTCTTGACTCACCCATCAGAAAACATCTCATCTACACATGAGAAACTTGCACGTTGGAGCTGTGTCAAAGCCTCTGTTTAGGAGAACCCTTTAGGGCCCCAGTGCCAGCGCTTCATTCCAAGGTCTCCATAGACACAAAAGCACGTTAGGACCCATCCTCAGGGGTGTCCATTTCAACTCAGCGTCCTCGGTTGCTCCCCACAGATCCAGGAGATCTAACCTGTCTGTTTGCTAGGAGACAATTGGAATGCGAGGTGGGCTACCCAGCCATCCATCCTTAGAACCCTGCTCAGAATCATTGGCCTGGAGCCAAACAACAGTTCTCAATTGTCCTGCAGAAGACTCTCTGCAGTTTGGAGCTTCTCACAACTCCCATCGTGGGAAAACACCCATGGCCTCGTGATGCCCCCCACCTTTCATGAAGGGGCCATCAGGGACAGAAACTCCAACCTGAGCGACCCTCTGATCCTCGCCCTGACTTCAGATGCACGAGATCTCGATTCAGGTCTGTAGATTGTGCCAGCCATGGACTCACCCAGAAACCTAAGCAAAGCTTGTGTTCTCAGACTTTTGTCGTCAGACTACTGGCCCACAAGTCCTCCAGTTTGGCAATCCAGAACTACAATGCAGCACTTTGCCTGCCCTCCAGAAGAAAAACATTGTCCTCTGGGGCTACCCAGTAACCCCAAATGAGGATCAACCTGCACCGACCTTGGCTGTACCCCCAATACATAGGCTGACCAGGGCACTAATGCCCTTTCTGACACAGCCTGAGCCTGGACCCCCTGGACCCTCCCAGACAGCTGGCCGCACACTGAGCACATCGAGCCGCCATGGCCTTAGGTCGTCATCTCTTCCCAACCTCGGTTTCAGGTTTCAGAACCTAGACCTTATCTCCAATCACTGCCCAGGGTTGAAGGTGATGCAGAAATCAGAACTCCTTCCCCATGGCAAGAAACCTTGTGGTTGGCATGTTGTCCAACGTTCAGTGTAGTTGAAACCAGTGTGGCCCATGAGTCCCCGCCCATGCTCACGGGTCACATTGGTCACAAACACACATTATGACGCTCAGGCTGAGCCCAGTCCTAAAGTAAGGCCACTCAGTGGCTGGATGAAGAGATAGTATATTGGGCTTGCCATGCCCCTAGGCCCCAATTTTTAACCATAGTTCGGGTTGTCCCTTCAGTCTTCCCCACAGCTTGGCTTTGGAATTCCTCTTTTGGTGGGACACCTGAGGTAACAAAACTGAAATGAGTCCTCCCATCCCAGAGATTGACCAAAAGCAATTGGGAATCAGGCCAAATCCTCAGAGAGGAAGATTCGTCCATGGCCCATGAGGCCTCCCCGACATTCCACGGCCATCGCTGATACAAAATCCAGAGACAAAAGCCTGAGCAAGCGCCTCAGACTCGCACTTTCTTCATATCCTGAAGAGTTCTTCTCATGGTTTGTAGATCGGGCCTGCCATACCTACGTCCCCAAACCTAAGCTGAGTTTGTGTTTTCAGACTTCTGTCCTCAAAGTCTTGGGCCACACACCCTCCAGGCTGGGCTTCTGGAGCCACATATTAGGACTGTGCCTACCAATCCATGGGAATTCTGCCCATTCCATGGTCCAAAATCGTACAAATTAGGAGAAACCTCCAAAGTCCCTGAGGCCATCCCAATAGTGTAGGTCGCCCGGAACAAACAAGGGCTGTCTGACACCAGCTGATAATCGACCTCCACTCATACCATAGATGGATATCCACAGAGAAGAAGATTGAACCAGACAGGACCCTAGGCCATAATAGGATCCATTGCTTTGGGTTACAGGCATGTGTCCTCAAAAGCCTGATTCCAATACGAGCATAGGGGTTTTCCTGAGGCACCCATCAGAACTCATCTCGTCTCCACAAGGAAACCTGTGCATGGGAGCCATGTCCAAAGCTTAGGAGAGTACTTCAGGGTCCCGGTGCCACCGCCCCATTCCAAGGTCCTCATGGACACAAAAACACATTAGGACCCATCCTCAGGAAAGTCCATTTTAACTCAGCCACCCCGGTTGCTCCCGCAGAGCCATCAGATCTAAACTGTCTTGTTGCTAGGAGACAATTGGAATGTGCGGCGGGCTTCCCAGGCATCCATCCGCGAACGGTGCTCTTGAGTCATTTCATATGGGATGTCCTGGAGCTGTCCAACAGGTCTCAATTGTCCCGCAGAAGGAATCCTTGAAGGGGGCATCCCACAACTCCCAACGTGGGAAAAACTCAATGGCCTCGAGATTCCGCTCCCTTCATGAAGCGGCCGTCATGCTCAGAAACTCCCACCTGAGCCAACGTCTGATCCTCGCCCTGACTTCAGATGCATGAGATATTGGTTCAGATCTGCAGGGGGTACCTGCCGTGCCCTCGCCCTGAAACCCAAGTCTAGCTTGTCTTCTCAGACTTCCGTCCTCACACTCCTGGCCCCGAAGCCCTCAAGTTTGGCAATTCCGGACCCACAATGCAGCACTCTGCCTGCCCTCTAGAAAAAAAATTATTGCCTCATGACCTGCCCAGGCACCTTAAATGAGGGTAAACCTACACAGCACTCGACTTTACCCAAATTATATAGTCTAACCTGGGCCCTAATGCACTGTCGAACACAACCTGAGCCCGGACCTACTAACCAACACCCAGAAAGCTGACCGCACACTGAGCACATAAAACCCGCCATGGCCTTAGGTCATCATCTCTTCCCTACCTCAGTTTTCAGGCTTCAGAACCGAGACCTTATCTCCAATCACTGCCCAGGGTTGATTGTGAAGCAGAAATCAGAACTCCTCCTTACCCATGGCAAGAACCCTTGTGGTTGGCACGTTGTCCAACGTTCAGTGTAGGAGAAACCAGCATTCACCCTGAGGCCCCGCCCATTCTTGAGTGCGACGAGGGCATACACACGCATTGTGACCCTCAGCATGAGTCCTGTCCTCTAGTAAGTCCTCTCAGTGGCTCGAACATTAGATGTCATAATGGGCTTGACATGTCCCTAGGCCCCAATTTTTAACCAGATTTCTGATTGTCCAGTCGCCCCTCCCCAGGGCTCTACTCTGGAATCCATCATTTGGTGGGACACTTGAGGTTAAAAAAGAAAACAACAACAACAACAACAACAACAACAACAACAACAACAACAACAAAAAACGGACTTCTTCCAGCCCACAGAATGACCCAAAACTCTTTGGACGGGGCCAAACCACCAGAGAGTAAGACTCGTCCATTTCCCATGAAGTCACCCAGAAATTGCACGACCATGAGTGACACGATATCCAGAGACAAAAACTTGAGCAGGAGCCTCACACTCGCCCTTCTTTCAATTCCTGAAGAGTTCTCCTCATGGTCTGTAGATCAGTCATGCCATACCTATGACCCGAAACATAAGCCGAGTTTGTGTTTTCAGACAACTGTCCAAACAGCCCTGGCCTACACAACCTACAGGCTCAGGCCCCTGGAGCCAAACCTGAGGACTGTACTTGCCCTCTCCAAGGGAATTGTGTGTGCCCATTCCAATGGCCACAACCCTTCTAATAGGATAAACCTCCAAAGTCCCTGATCCATCTCAATAGTGGTGGCTGCCCAGGAAAGACAGGGGCAATCTGAGCCCAACTGAGCACCTACCTGCACTCAGACCCATAGACAGATGTCCCCAGAGTTAAATAGGAAAGAACAGGCCCCTAGGCACTAATCAGATCCATTGCTTTGGTTTCCAGGCATCTCTCCTCAGAGGCCTGGATTTCAAAAGCAGCATATAGCTCTTTCTTGACTCACCCATCAGAAAACATCTCATCTACACATGGGAAACTTGCACGTTGGAGCTGTGTCAAAGACTCTGTTTAGGAGAACCCTTTAGGGCCCCAGTGCCAGCGCTTCATTCCAAGGTCTCCATAGACACAAAAGCAAGTTAGGACCCATCCCCATGAGTGTCCATTTCAACTCAGCGTCCTCGGTTGCTCCCCACAGATCCAGGAGATCTAACCTGTCTGTTTGCTAGGAGACAATTGGAATGCGAGGTGGGCTACCCAGCCATCCATCCTTAGAACCCTGCTCAGAATCATTGGCCTGGACCCAAACAACAGGTCTCAATTGTCCTGCAGAAGACTCTCTGCAGTTTGGAGCTTCTCACAACTCCCATCTTCGGAAAACACCCATGGCCTCGTGATGCCCCCCCCATTCATGAAGGGGCCATTAGGGACAGAAACTCCAACCTGAGCGATCCTCTGATCCTCGCCCTGACTTCCGATGCACGAGATCTCGATTCAGGTCTGTAGATTGTGCCTGCCATGGCCTCACCCAGAAACCTAAGCCAAGCTTGTGTTCTCAGACTTTTATCGTCAGACTACTGGCCCACAAGCCCTCCAGTTTGGCAATCCAGAACTACAATGCAGCACTCTGCCTGCCCTCCAGAAGAAAAACATTGTCCTCTGGGGCTACCCAGTAACCCCAAATGAGGATCAACCTGCACCGACCTTGGCTGTACCCCCAATACATTGGCTGACCAGGGCACTAATGCCCTTTCTGACACTGCCTGAGCCTGGAACCCCTGGACACTCCCAGACAGCTGGCCGCACACTGAGCACATCGAGCCTCCATGGCCTTAGGTCGTCATCTCTTCCCAACCTCGGTTTTCAGGTTTCAGAACCTAGACCTTATCTCCAATCACTGCCCAGGGTTGAAGGTGATGCAGAAATCAGAACTCCTTCCCCATGGCAAGAAACCTTGTGGTTGGCATGTTGTCCAACGTTCAGTGTAGTTGAAACCAGTGTGGCCCATGAGTCCCCGCCCATGCTCACGGGTCACATTGGTCACAAACACACATTATGACGCTCAGGCTGAGCCCAGTCCTAAAGTAAGGCCACTCAGTGGCTGGATGAAGAGATAGCATATTGGGCTTGCCATGCCCCTAGGCCCCAATTTTTAACCATAGTTCGGGTTGTCCCTTCTGTCTTCCCCACAGCTTGGCTTTGGAATTCCTCTTTTGGTGGGACACCTGAGGTAACAAAACTGAAATGAGTCCTCCCATCCCAGAGATTGACGAAAAGCAATTGGGAATCAGGCAAAATCCTCAGAGAGGAAGATTCGTCCATGGCCCATGAGGCCTCCCCGACATTCCACGGCCATCGCTGATACAAAATCCAGAGACAAAAGCCTGAGCAAGCGCCTCAGACTCGCACTTTCTTCATATCCTGAAGAGTTCTTCTCATGGTTTGTAGATCGGGCCTGCCATACCTACGTCCCCAAACCCTAAGCTGAGTTTGTGTTTTCAGACTTCTGTCCTCAAAGTCTTGGGCCCCACACCCTCCAGGCTGGGCCCCTGGAGCCACACATTAGGACTGTGCCTACCAATCCATGGGAATTCTGCCCATTCCATGGTCCAAAATCGTACAAATTAGGAGAAACCTCCAAAGTCCCTGAGGCCATCCCAATAGTGTAGGTCGCCCGGAACAAACAAGGGCTGTCTGACACCAGCTGATAATCGACCTCCACTCATACCATAGATGGATGTCCACAGAGAAGAAGATTGAACCAGACAGGACCCTAGGCCATAATAGGATCCATTGCTTTGGGTTACAGGCATGTGTCCTCAAAAGCCTGATTCCAATACGAGCATAGGGGTTTTCCTGAGGCACCCATCAGAACTCATCTCGTCTCCACAAGGAAACCTGTGAATGGGAGCCATGTCCAAAGCATAGGAGAGTACTTCAGGGTCCCGGTGCCACCGTCCCATTCCAAGGCCCTCAGGGACACAAAAACACATTAGGACCCATCCTCAGAAAGTCCATTTCAACTCAGCCACCCCGGTTGCTCCCGCAGAGCCATCAGATCTAAACTGTCTTGTTGCTAGGAGACAATTGGAATGTGCGGCGGGCTTCCCAGGCATCCATCCGCGAACGGTGCTCTGGAGTCATTCCATATGGGATGTCCTGGAGCTGTCCAACAGGTCTCAATTGTCCCGCAGAAGGAATCCTTGAAGGGGGCATCCCACAACTCCCAACGTGGGAAAAACTCAATGGCCTCGAGACTCCGCTCCCTTCATGAAGCGGCCGTCATGCACAGAAACTCCCACCTGAGCCAACGTCTGATCCTCGCCCTGACTTCAGATGCATGAGATATTGGTTCAGATCTGCAGGGGGTACCTGCCGTGCCCTCGCCCTGAAACCCAAGTCTAGCTTGTCTTCTCAGACTTCCGTCCTCACACTCCTGGCCCCGAAGCCCTCAAGTTTGGCAATTCCGGACCCACAATGCAGCACTCTGCCTGCCCTCTAGAAAAAAAATTATTGCCTCATGACCTGCCCAGGCACCTTAAATGAGGGTAAACCTACACAGCACTCGACTTTACCCAAATTATATACTCTAACCTGGGCACTCATGCACTGTCGAACACAACCTGATCCCGGACCTTCTGACCAACACCCAGAAAGCTGACCGCACACTGAGCACATAAAACCCGCCATGGCCTTAGGTCATGATCTCTTCCCTACCTCAGTTTTCAGGCTTCAGAACCGAGACCTTATCTCCAATCACTGCCCAGGGGTGAGCGTCATGCAGAAATCAGAACTCCTCCTTACCCATGGCAAGAACCCATGTGGTTGGCACGTTGTCCAACGTTCAGTGTAGGAGAAACCAACATTCACCCTGAGGCCCCGCCCATTCTTGAGTGCGACGAGGGCATACACACGCATTGTGACCTTCAGCATGAGTCCTGTCGTCTAGTAAGTCCTCTCAGTTGCTGGACCATTAGATGTCATAATGGGCTTGACATGTCCCTACGCCCCAATTTTTAACCAGATTTCTGATTGTCCAGTCGCCCCTCCCCAGGGCTCTACTCTGGAATCCATCATTTGGTGGGACACTTGAGGTTAAAAAAGAAAACAACAACAACAAAAAAACGGACGTCTTCCATCTCACAGAATGACCGCAAACTCTTTGGACCGGGCCAAACCACCAGAGAGTACGACTCGTCCATTTCCCATGAAGACACCCAGAAATTTCACCACCGTGAGTGACAGGATATCGAGAGACAAAAATTTGAGCAAGAGCCTCACACTCGTTCTTTTTTCAAATCTCGAAGAGTTCTCCTCATGATCTGTAGATCAGTCCTACCATACCTATGACCGGAAACACAAGCCAAAGTTGTGTTTTCAGACAACTGTCCAAACAGCCCTGGCCTGCACAACCTACAGGATCAGGACCCTGGAGCCAAGCCTGAGGACTGTACTTGCCCTCTGCAAGGGAAATGTGTTTGACATTTCCAATGGCCACAACTCTTCTAATAGGATAAACACCCAAATCCCTGATCCATCTCACAAGGGCAGGCTTCCCAGGAAAAACAGGGCAATCAGAGCCCATCTGTGCACCTACCTTAACTAAGACCCATGGACAGTTGTCCCCAGAGGTAAAAAGGAAAGAACAGGCCCCTAGGCGCTAATCAGATCCATTGCTTTGGTTTCCAGGCATCTCTCCTCAGACGCCTGGATTTCAAAACCAGCAATGGCTTTTTCTTGACCCACCCATCAGAAAACATCTCATCTACACATGGGAAACTTGCACGTTGGAGCTCTGTCAAAGCCTCAGTTTTGCAGAACCCGTCAGGGCTATTTGTGCCACCGCTTCATTCCAAGGTCTCGATACACACAAAAGCACGCTAGGACCCATCCCCAGGAGAGTCCATTTCAACTCAGCCTCTTCGGTTGCTCCCCCAGATCCAGCAGATCTAACCTGTCTTGTTGCTAGGAGACAATGGGAATGCGAGGTGGGCTACCCAGCGATCCATCCTTAGAACCAAGCTCAGATACATTGGCCTGGAGCCAAACAACAGGTCTCAATTGTCCTGCAGAAGACACTTTGGAGTTTGGAGCTTCTCACAAATCCCATCGTGGGAAAACCCCCATGGCCTCGTGATGCTCCCCCTTCATGAAGGGGCCATAAGGGACAGAAACTCCAACCTGAGCGATCGTCTGATACTCGCCCTGACTTCAGATGCACGAGATCTCGATTCAGGTCTGTAGATTGTGCCTGCCATGGCCTCACCCAGAAACCTAAGCCTAGCTTGTGTTCTCAGACTTTTGTCGTCAGACTACTGCCCCACAAGCCCTCCAGTTTGGCAATCCAGAACTACAATGCAGTACTCTGCCGGCCCTCCAGAAGAAAAACATTGTCCTCTGGTGCTACCCAGTAATCCCAAATGAGGATCAACCTGCACCGACCTTGGCTGTACCCCAAATACATAGGCTGACCAGGGCACTAATGCCCTTTCTGACACAGCCTGAGACTGGACTTCCTGGCCCCATCCAGACAGCTGGCCGCACACTGAGCACATCGATCCGCCATGGCCTTAGGTCGTCATCTCTTCCCAACCTCGGTTTTCAGGCTTTAGTTTCTAGACCTTACCTCCAATCACTGCCCAGGGTTGAACGGGATGCAGAAATCAGAACTCCTTCCCCATGGCAAGATACCTTGTGGTTGGCATGTTTTCCAATGTTCAGTGTAGTTGAATCCAGTGTTGCCCATGAGGCCCCGCCATGCTCGCAGGCTACATTGGTCACAAACACACATTGTGACCCTCAGCCTGACCAAAGTCCTCAAGTAAGGCCTCTCAGTGGCTGGATGAAGAGATAGCATATTGGGCTTGCCATGCCCCTAGTCCCCAATTTTGAACCATAGTTCTGGTGGTTCCTTCAGTCTTCCCCACGGCTTTGCTTTGGAATTCCTCTTTTCGTGGGACACCTGAGGTAACAAAACTGAAAGGAGTCCTCCCATCCCACAGTTTGACGAAAAATAATTGGGAATCGGGCGAAATCCTCATAGAGGTAGATTCGTCCATGGCCCATGAAGCATCCCCGACATTCTACGGCCATTGCTGATACAAATTCCAGAGACAAATGCCTGAGCAAGCGCCTCAGACTCGCTCTACATTCAAATCTTCATGAGTTCTTCTCATGGTTTGTATATTGGGCGTGCCATACCGACGTCCCCAAAAAAAGCTGAGTTTCTGTATCGGAATCACAATCAGAACTATGCCTTCCACATGGCTGTAATGCTTGTTCTTCACATGGAGTCACACCTTCACGTGGGGAACCGTTCATGGCCCCTGATGCCACGCCAAAACATGAGTGCTGCTTGGGCACAAATTCACACTGTGACCCTAGCATGAGCCCCATGTCAAAGAAAGGCCTGTCAGGTTTGGGACGAAGATCCTGCATATAGTCCCTGCCATGCCCATAGGCACCCAGGACTAACTAGATGGTGTGTATTCCAGTGAAGGAACCCACTGCTGTGCTCTAGAGTCCCTCTTCTGGGGGGTTCTTTCTGGCAGAAAACAGTACTCTTCACTTCCCACAGAATGAACCCAAACACTTGGGAGCTTGGAGAATCCCCCGAGAGGAAGGCTCTTCCTCGGCCCCTGAGGCAACCCCTACCCTGACCGGACACTGTGAACACAACACCCGGAGATAAAAGCCTGAGCAACTGCCTCCCACTTGCCCTCCTTTGATATCCAGAGAATCTCCCCTCACGGACTGGAGATCAGGCCTGCCATTACCTTGGCCCCTTCCTGAGCCAAGTTTGCTTTTTCAGACATCAGTCCCCACAGCCCTGGCAAACACAGCCTCTAGGCTGGGTCCTCTGGAGCCATACAATGGGACCGTGCCTGCTCTCTCCTGGGAAACTGTGTCCATTCCTTTGGCCACACACCTCCAGAATATGAGAAACTTCAAGGCCTCCGAGGACATCCCACTACTGGGAGGCTCACTGGACTCACAGGGGCATTCGGACACAAGCTGAGCAGCTACATCCATGAATGCATGCACACAGATGTCAACAGAGATAGAAGGTTGAGCCGGACAGGCCCTTCGGCCATAATCTCAACTCTTGCTTTGGGTTCCAGGTGTTAATCCTCAGAGGCTTTGGTTCGAAGAACAGGATATGGGGCTTTCCTGAGGCACTGAACAGAACTCCTCTCGTCTCCACATGGGGAGCTTTCTTATTGGGGATGTATCAAACCCTTCAGGTAGTGCCCAAGCAGCACTTGAGTGCTGATTGGGAACAAATTCACACTGTGACCCTAGCATGAGCCCCATGTCAAAGAAAGGCCTGTCAGGGCCTGGACAAAGAGCCCGCATATGGGGCTTGCCAAGCCCCTATGCACCCAATCCTCACCAGGGTTTGAGTTTTCCAGTCGCCCCGCCCGTACTTGGGGCTCTGATCTGGAATCCCTTTCTTAGAGAGACACATGAGCCAGACAACACGACTCCACCCTTCGCACAAAATGACCCAAATCTTGGAAGCTGGGACACATCCCCAAAGAGGGATACTCGTCCACAGTCCCTGAGGCCACCCCTCAAATCCACGGCTATCCCGGACACAGCATCCAGAGACAAAAGCCTGAAGGAACGCCTCCCACTCGCCCTTGTTTCAGAGGCCCAGGAGTTCCCTCTCGGGCTGTACCTCCAGCCTGCCATACCCTAGGCACCACTCATAAGCTGAGTTTGTGTTTTCAGACTTCTGTGCCCACAGCCTGGACCCACACACCTCCAGGCTAGTGCCTCTGGAGCCACAGCGAAAGTTTGTGCCTGCCCTCTCCAAGGAAAGTGTGCCCAATCCATTGACCACAACCCTACAGGTTAGGGAAAAGCTCCAAGGCCCCTGAGGACATCAATAGTGTAGGCCACCCTGGACTAAGAGGGGCTTTCTGACACCAGCGGAGCAACTATCTCCACTTAGACTCTCAGAAAGTGTCCCAAGAGACAGAAGGTTGAAATGGACAGGCCCTCAGGCCCTAATATGAACCTTAGCTTTGTTCCATGTGTCCGTTCTCAGAGGACTGTTTTCATAGACCAGCACATGGGGCTTTTCTGAGGCACCAAACCAAGGATCTCTCGTCTCCACATGGGCAGCTTTCTTACTGGGGATGTATCAAACCCTTCAGGTAGGAGAGTTCCGCAGGGCCACTGAACAACCAGCACATTCCAAGGTCTCCATGGACCCAAACGCACATTATGACGCATCCTCAGGAGAGGCCATTTCATCTCAGCCCCCTGGGTCGCGTGTTCCAGAGGTAGCAGATCAAACATATCTTGTCGCTAATAGCCAATGGGAATGCGAGGCATGCAGTACAGGGATCCATCCTCGAACCCTGCTCTCCAGTCCTTCCGTATGGTATGTCCTGGAGCCATGCAACAGGACTCGAATGTCCTGCAGAAGGAAACCTTGTGGTTTGGGGCAACCTCCAAACTCAGCGTGGGAAAACTTCCTTGGCCTCATGAGGCCCCAGCTTCATGAAGGTGCCATCATGGACACATACTCCAGCCTCAGCCAACGTCTGATCCTCAGCCTGACTTCAGATGCAGGTGATTTTGATTCAGCCTCTGCAGAATGGGCCTGCTCTGCCCTTGGCTCCAATCCTCACCCTAGCTTGTGTTTTCAGACTTCCGTCCTCTCACTCCTGGCCCACAAGCCCTCCCTACTGGGAATTCTGGGGCCACAATGAAGCACTCTGCCTGCCTCCCAGGAGAAATTCATTGTCTATGGTGCTGCCCAGAAACCCCAAATGAGGATCAAACTGCTTGGCCCTCGGCAACACCCCAATTGCATAGGCTACCTTAAACACTGATGCTCTGTCGCAAATAGCCTGAGCCCAGACCTTCCAACAGACACCGACACAGCTGGCTGCACACCCAGCACATTGGACCCGCCACTGCCTTAGGCCACCATCCATTCCCAACCTGGGTTTTCAGTCATCGGAACCTAGACCTTATCTCCAATCCCTGCACAGGGGGAACCTGATGCACAAGTCAGAACCCCTCCTTCCCCATGGCAAGAAACCTTGCTGCTGGCCGTGAGTCAAACCTTCAGTGTAGGAGAAAACGGCAAACCTGCCGGGCCTCATGAAGCCCCCCATATCCTTCAGGGAGAGGCCATCATGGACAAAAACTCTAGCTTGAAGCAGGTCTCATAGTAGACATGACCGCAATGCATGAGATCTTGATTCAGCCTCTGCAGAATGGCCTGCCGTGCCCTCGGTCCCAAACCTCACGCTAGCTTGTGTTTTCAGACTTCCTTCCTCACACTCCTGGCAAACAATCCCTCCAGAGTAGGAATTGCAGAACCACAAGCCAGCCCAGTGACTGCCCACCGGTGAAAACGTTTCCTTGTGGGGCTCTCCATAAAACCCAGATGAGGATCAACCTGCTCTTGCCTCGACGGCACTCAGATTTGATAGGCTGCTCTGGGCACTAATGCTCTGCCTTTCACAGCCTGATGCCAGAGGTCCAGACAGGCAAGGAGACAGCTGGCCACACACCTAGCACTTCTGACACGCCATGGTCTTATGCCGTTATCTCTTCCTAACCTTGGTTTTCAGATATCTAAACGCAGATATTATATCAATTCCCCACACAGTTGGGCATCTGAATCACAAATCAGAACTCCTTCTTCCCCATGGCTGTAAGGCCTGCTCTTGGCATGGAGTCACACCTTCAGGGTGGGAGAAAACTTCATTTCTTCTGAAACCACGCCCAAACTTGAGTGCTGCCTTGGGCACAAATTCAATCTGTGACCCTCAGCATGAGCCCAATATCAAAGAAAGGCCTGTCAGGGCCTTGACCAAGAGCCCGAATATGGGGCGTGCCAAGCCCCTATACACCCAATCCTCACCAGTGTTTGAGTTTTCCAGTCTCCCCCCCGTTCCTCGGGCTCTGCTCTGGAATCACTTTCTTGGAGAGACACATGAGCCAGACAACAGGACTCCACCCTTCCCACAAAATGACCCCAAACTCCTGTTAGCTGGGACAAATCCCCAGAGAGGGATACTTGTCCACAGTCACTGCTGCCACCCCCTACAATCTATGGCTATCCTGGACGCATCCAGAGACAAAAGCCTGAAGGAATCTCGCCCTTGATTCACAAGCCAAGGAGCTCACTCTCTATCTGTACATCCGGCCTGCCATACCCTCGGCGCCACTCATAAGCTGAGTTTGTGTTTTCAGTCTTCTGTGCCCACAGCCTGGACCCACACACCCTCCAGGCTAGGGCATCTGGAGCCACAGCGAAAGATTGTGCCTGCCCTCTCCAAGGAAAGTGTGCCCAATCCATTGACCACAACCCTACAGGTTAGGGAAAAGCTCCAAGGCCCCTGAGGCCATCCTGATAGTGTAGGCTGCCCTGGACTAAAAGGGGCACTCTGACACCAGCTGAGCCATTATCACCACTTAGACTCTCAGACAGTGTCCCCAGAGACAGAAGATTGAAATGGACAGGCCCTTGGGCCCTAATTTGAACCTTAGCTTTAGTTTTCATGTGTCTGTCCTCAGAGGACTGGTTTCGTATACCAGCATATTAGGTTTTTCTGAGGCTCCAAACCAAACCTCTCTCGTCTCCACATGGAGTGCTTTCTTACTGGATCTGTATCAAACCCTTCTGTTCGGAGAATTCCGCAGGGCCACAGTACAACCATCACATTCCAAGGTCTCCATGGACAGAAACACACATTATGACGCATCCTCAGGAGAGGCCATTTCAACTCAGCCCGCTGGTTAGCTTGCCCCAGAGCCAGCAGATCAAACATATCTTGTCGTTAATGGCCAAAGGGAATGCGAGGCATGCTGTTCAGGGATCCATCCTTTGAACCCTCCTCTTCAGTCCTTTCGTATGGTATGTACTGGAGCCACTCAACAGGACTCGACTGTCTCGCAGAAGGAATCCTTGTGGTTTGTGGCAACCTCCAAACTCAGCGTGGGAAAATTTCGTTGGCCTCATGAGGCACCTGCTTCATGAAGGTGCTATCAAGGGCACAATCCAACCCAGCCAACGTCTGATCCTCAGCCTGACTTCAGATGCATGAGATATCCTTTCAGCCTTTGCAGAGTGTGCCTGCTCCCAACCTCACCCTATCTTTTGTTTTCAGACTCTACCCTAGCACTCCTGGCCCAAAAGCCCTCATGATTGGGAATTCTGGTTCCAGAACGAAGCACTCTGCCTGCCCCCCAAAGAAAAACATTGTCTATGGCATTGCTCATAAACCCCAAATGAAAATCAACCTGCTCAGCCCTCGGCAACACCCCAATTGCATAGGCTACCCTAAACATTATGCTCTGTCTTACATAGCCTGAGCCCAGACCTTGTGAGAGACATTGAGACAGTTGGCTTCACACCCAGCACATCGAACCTGCCATGGGTTAGGCCATTTCATCCCTTCCCATTGACCTGGGTGTCTTCCTGGAGGTATATTCTGAGGCTGTGTCAGACTATGCATTTTTTCTGGAGCTTCCTATGGAATTGGGGTGGTATTAGGGGCCTTGCAATTTTCTCTTAATCTGGTGGGTTGGGAAACTGAGACAGGCTGACATTCCTTGGGAGAGCTGGCCCAGTGCTGTTGTGTGTTCCTGGAGGCCCCATCCTGGAGGGCATATGGGTCAGGACTCTGGGTCCAAAGTCTTCAGACACAAACTCGGGTAAGAGTTAAGCTCGAGGTGATGGCAGACCCAATCTGCAGATCCTGAGCGAAGCATCTCCAGATATGAAATTCGGACGGCTGTGAGGCAGGAGCACAGTCTTTTCTGTCTGACTTGTTTGTCTATGATGGCCACGAAATGGAGGGGTGGCCTCATGGGTCCATGTGAGATTCTACCTCTCTGGGAATTCTGCTCGGCACCCAAGAGTTTGGTGTATTTCCGGGGGATGGGAGGAGCGCAGTTTTCTGAGTCAGGGATCCCGTCCAAACAGCCATTCCAGAGATGGGTCCTGGGTTCTGGAGATGGATCACCGCAACAAGGCTAAGGATTTGGGCCTAGGGTCCTGCTCTATGTTTTCCTGGTACAGCTCCCGAGTGTTCTTGTTGGAAATGGGTATCATTCTGAGGGTCACAATGCCTGTTTTTGCCCAGATGCCCATGCTGAGTGGGTGTGACCTCATGGGCTATGCACTTGGCTCCCACTCTGAGGGTTGGACTGCCATCTCAACATTCAGTTTTCCTGCCATGGGGAAGGAGGTGTACTTTTTTATGCTTCAGGTTCCCCCATGGGCAGGAATTTGAGCTAAGTTCTGGGACAGGTGCCTGAATACCCAGTTCACTTTGAGATGAGGTCCTCGGGCCAAGGCAGGACCCACCTGCAGAAAATGAGGCCTGCTTTCTGGGTGGCTGTCAGGAGCTCGGGCTCGAGCTGTTCAGACAGAACATTCGTGGAGAGTTCGGCCTATGATATTGGGGTGCTTTTGAGAGCTGTGCAACTGGATCCTCATGGGGGATTTTTGTACAGACCCTTTCTTCACTTCTTCTATCTGGTGAGCAGGCAGATGGCTGCATTACGGCTCCAGAATATCCAAGTTGGAGGGTTTGCAGGCGAGGAGTGTGAGGACAGAAGTATGAAAACATAAGCTACGGTTACGCTCAGTGCCGAGCACATGTCTATTCCAATGTACAGCAGTTGTTTCGAGATCTTCAGCACCTGGGCGAGGGGAAGATGTCTGCTCACGCTGGAGTTTGTATCCATGATGGCCAACAAATGGTGGCGAGGCCTCAAGAATTCTTGGAGGTTTTTCCAAGCTGGAGCTTGTGAGCTGCTCCAAACATCAAGGTGTCCTACTAAGGGACAGCAGAAGTCTTCTTACAGGGCTCCAGGGTCCCCCATATGGAAGATTCGATAGCAATGCTCTCTGAATGGAGGCCTGGGAAGCCAATCTCTTGTTACCATTGCAGCTGAGGAACAGGGTAAGCTTGAACCAATGACACTGATTCCAAGTTCCAAGTGATTTGCGTTGATGGAAGTTCTCAGTCTAACAGGTTCCAATGCTGCTTGGTGTCCAGGGAGACCTTAGAATGTGGTGGCGGCTCTCTGACCATTGAGGATTCTCTATCCTTAGGATTAGACCCAGTACCCAGGAGCCAGGTTTCCTTCTTGGGACAGGAGGTGTGCTCTTGTATGGCTCACGGACCACAGGTTGGACCATATGCTTGAATTTCCAGAACAGACCTCTAGGAAGAGAGACCTCAAAACATAAGCTAGGGTTCTGATGAGGTTTTAGGGACATGGAAGTTTCAATCTTCGGACTAAGTGCCATTGGCCTGCATGTCATCCTGGAGGTAGGTGCTGAGGCTGTGTCAGGCTGTGCACTTTTTCCAGAGTGGCCTATGATATTGGGGTGCAGTCAGGGGCCTTGCAGTTTTCTCCTAATCTGGACATTTTGGGAAACTGAGATGGGCAGGGTTTCCTCAGGAGAGCAGGGCCAGTGATGTCATGTGTTTCTCGAGGCCCCATCCTGGAGGTCATGTGTGTCAGGACTTTGGGACCAAAGACTTTAGACACAACCTCGGATAAGAGATAGGAGTGAGGTGATGGCAGTCCGAATCTGAAGACCCTGAGAGAAGCTCCTCGGGATTTGAAATTCAGGTGGCTGGGAGGGAGGAGCACAGGCTTTTCTGTCTGGATTTTGTGTCTAGGATGGCCACTAAATGGAGGGGTGACCTCATGTGTCCATGGGATATTCTTCCACTCTGGTGATTCTGCTTGGCACCCAAGAGTTTGATTTCTTTCTGGGGAAGAAGAAAAGACTGTATTCCATCTCTGGGATCCTGTCCAAACAGGGATTCCAGAGATGGGTTCTGGGTCCAGACACTGGGAAAACTTAACCAAAGCTTCGATTTGGGTTCCTGGTCCAGATCCCAAGGGGGATCTTTGGAAAGGGGTCTCATTGTGAGGGTCACAATGCCTATTTGTGCCCAGCTGCCCATCCTGTGTAGGCATGGTCTCATGGACCATGCACCTGGTTCCCACTCAGGGTTGTACAGCCATCTCAACATTCAGTTTTCTGGCCATGGGGAAGGAGGAGCACTCTTTTGTGCTTCCGAGTCCCCTATGGGCAGGAATTTGAGCTAAGTCTGGGACAGGTACCTGAATATCCAGGTTGCTTCAAGATGATGGCCTCGGGCCAAGTTTGGACCCACCTGGAGGATATGGGGCCAACTATCTGGGTGGCTGACAGGAGGTCGGGGATCAGGCGGTGTCAGATAGACAATTTATGCAGAGGTCGGTCTATTATATTGGGGTGCCATTGAGGGCCGTGCAGGAGGATCCTCATGTGGGTTTCTCCGAAGTCCCATAGGGCACTTCTTTCTGGTGGGCAGGCAGAAAGCTACACTGTGGCTTCAGAATTCCAAATATGAAGGGCTTGTAGGCGAGGAGTGTGAAGACAGAAGTCTGAATACACAAGCCACGGATAAGCTCA
Organism: Mustela nivalis; assembly: GCF_964662115.1. NCBI lineage: Eukaryota > Metazoa > Chordata > Mammalia > Carnivora > Mustelidae > Mustela > Mustela nivalis. The sequence continues at coordinate 118,779 of NW_028135759.1, read as the reverse complement.
GTGCCGACCACAGGACCATTCCATTGTGCAGTGGTTGTTTCGAGATTTCCAGCACCTGAGTATGGGCGAGGGTCAGATATCTGCTCACGCTGGGTTTGCATCCATGATGGTCAACGAATTGTGGGGTGGCCTCAAGAATTTTTGGAGATTTTCCCAAGCAGGACCTTGTGAGCTGCTCCAAACAGCAAGGTGTCCTACTGTGGGACAGGGGAAGTCCGCTTACAAGGCTCCAGGGTCCCCCATATAGAAAGATTCGACAGCAGAGGTCTCTGAATGGGGGCCTGGGAAGTCTTCCTTGCATGACCATTGCAGCTGAGGAACATTGCAGGCTTGATCTGCTGGTTTTTGTTCAAATTTCCAAGTGATCTAAGTTGATGGATGTTCTCAGTCTAATGAGTCACAATGCTGCTTTGTGTCCAGGGAGACCTTAGAATGTGGTGGTGAGGGTGCCTGGGTGGCTCAATGGGCTAAGCCGCTGCCTTCGGCTCAGGTCATGATCTCAGGGTCCTGGGATTGAGTCCCGCATCGGACTCTCTGCTCAGCAGGGAACCTGCTTCTTCCTCTCTCTCTCTCTGCCTTCCTCTATGCCTACTTGTGATCTCTGTCTGTCAAATAAATAAATAAAATCTATATAAAAAAAAAGAATGTGGTTGTGGGTCTGTGGCCATGCAGGATTTTCCTACCTGAGGGTTAGACCCAGTTCCCAGGAGCCAGGTTCCCTTCTCGGGACAGGAGGGGTTCTCTTGTATGGCTCAGGGACCACATGTCGGATCATATGTTGGATTTCAAGACCAGGCCTCTGGGCACAGAGGCCTGAATATCTAGGCTAGGGTTCTTATGAGGTTGTAGGGGCATGTCATCCTCAACCTTCGGACTTAGGGACTTTGACCTGTGAGTCTTCCTGGAGGTAGATGCTCAGGCTGTGTCAGACTGTGCATTTTTTCCAGAGTGGCCTATGAAATTGGGGTGGGCTCAGGGGCCTTGCAGGCTTTTCCTAATCTGGAGGGTTTGTGCAACTGAGACGGCAGAATTTCATCCAGAGATCAGGCCCAGTGATGTAGTGTGGTTCTGTCAGCCCCATCCTGCAGGGAATGTGGTTAAGGGCTCTGGGACCAAAGTCTTCAGACACAAAATTGTGTATCAATTAGGAGGGAGGTGATGGCAGCCCCGATCTGCAGACGCTGAGGGCAGCTCCTCAGGATTTGAAATTCGTGTGGCTGGGAGGCAGGAGCAAAGGCTTTTCTGTCTGGATTGTGTCTAGGATGGCCTTGGAATGGTGGGGTGTCCTCATGTGTCCATGGAATATTCTACCTCTCTGGGGATTCTGCCCAGCACCCAAGAGTTTGGTGTCTCACTGCGAAGGAGAGAGCGTGATTTACTGTTTCAGGGTTCCCGTCAACACAGGGATTCCAGAGATGGGTTATAGGTCCCTGTGCCTGGATAACCCTACAAAGGCTTAGTATTTGGGCCTAGAGGCTTGACTGCCTGGCTCTGTGGGGCTTTGGTTCAGCTCCCATGGAGACTTGTTGGAAATGGGTCTCAGGGTAAGGGTCACAATGCCTGTTTGTGCCCAGATGCCCATCCTGAGTGGGCATTGGCTCTTGTTCCATGCACCTGGATCCCAATATGAGGGTTGGACCACCATATCAACATTTAATTTTCCTTCTATGAGGAAGGAGGAATACTCTTTTGTGCTTCAGATTCCCCCATGCACAGTAATTTGAGCTATGTTCTGGGACTGGTACGTGAATAACCAGGTTGCTTTGAGATGAAGGACTCAGGTCAAGGCAGGTCACACCTGCCAGATATGGGTCCCGCTATCTAGGTGGCTACCAGGAGGTCGGGGCTCGAGCTGTGTCAGACAGAGCATTAGTTCACAAGGTGGCCTATGATATTGTGGTGCTATAGAGGGCTGTGCTGGTGGAACCTTATATGGAGTTTCACGCAGACCCATAGGGCACCTCTTTTTTCTAGTGGGCAGGCAGAAGGCATTGTGGCTCCCAAATTCCCAATATGGGGGACTTGAAGGCGAAGAGTGTGAGAACAGAAGGCAGAAAACACAATCTATGCTTAATCTCAGTGCCGAGAACATGGCCGTTCCAATGTGCAGTGGTTTTTTCGAGATCTCCAGCATCTGAGTACAGGCGAGGGTCAGATGTCTGCTCATGATAGAGTTTGTATCTATCGTGGCCAACAAATGAAATATCCAGCACTTGAGTAAAGGTGGATTTCAGATGTTTACGCACACTGGAGTTTGTGTCTCTGATGACCGAATGGAGGAGTGGCATCAAGAGGCTGATGCATGTGAGATGCTCCAAACAGCAAGGTTGTTTTTTCTACTGGACAGTTAGAGTCTGGTATGTTTTCTGCAGGGCCCCCCATGTGAAAAGTATGGGTAGCAGAGCCCTTCCACATGGATGCCTGGAAAGCACACCTCCATTGACAAATGCAGCTGAGGAACATGCAGGTTCTTTACGGTGCTTCTGGGGCGAAGCACCAAGGTCTTGAGTTGACATGGAATCTCTTGAAGATGGGTTACAATGCTGGTTTTTTTTACCAGGTAGATCTTAGAATGTGTTGGTGGCTAAGATGCCTCCAAGATTTTCCTACCCTGAGGGTTTAACACAGGTCGAAGAGCACGGTTACCTTCTGGGGACAGGAGATGTAGTGTTTTGTGGCTCAGGGACCACATGCCATATCATAAGTTCCTATTCAAGAACAGGCCTCTGAAGACAGATGCCCGACAACCTAATCTAGGGTTCCAATGAGTCCCAGGGGCATGAGAGGTTCAATCTTCAGACTTAGGAAAGTTGACTTGGGTTTCTGCCAGGATGTAGGTGATCAGGGAGTTTCAGACTGCGCACTTATGTCCAGAGTAACCTCCAATATTGGGGTGGCCACAGGGGCCTTGAATGTTTCAACCAACTCTGGAGGGTTTGGTTAACTGACATGCACAATTTCCATGGGGATGGCAAGCACAGTCCTGTGGTGTGGCTCCAGAGACTCCACCCTGGAGGGCATGTGAGCCATGGTTCTGGGAGGGAAGTCTGCAAACACAAACTCGGGTTAGGTTTAGTGGCTAGGTTATCGCAGGGCAATGTGTAGACCTGGAAGGCTACTCATCAGGAACAGTAACTGGAATGACCCGAAGGTGGAAGCACAGGCTTTTATATCTGGATTGTGTGTCTAGGGTGACCTCAGAATGTAGCTGTGGCCTCATGGGTCTATGGGAGATTTTTCCTCTAAGGATACTGGCGGCTCCCAATATTTTGATGACTTTTTGAGATGGGAAGACTGCTATTTTCGATCTTAGGTGTGCCCCAAAACAGGGATTCCAGAGATGGGCTCTGGGTCTAGGCGCCTGGAAAATCCCACCAAGGGTTGGGATTTGGGCTTATGGGCAGACCAGGCCTGCAATGCAGGATCTTGGTGGTGCAACTGAGAGGGCTTGTTTGGAAGCATGCTCAGGCTGAGCATTACAATGCCTGTTTGTGCCCAGGGTGGCCCTCAGGAGTGGGCGTGGTCCCATTGTCCATTTTCTGGCTCCCACACTGAGGGATGGACACACATTCCAATGGCCAGGTTTCCAGCCATGGGGAAGGAGGAAATATCTATTGTGCTTCATGTTCCCCCATAGGCAGGGATTACAGCAAAGGTCTGGGGAGAGATGCCTGAATACCAAGGATGCATAGAGATGACAGATTTGGGCCATGGCCGTTCTCACATGCTGGGTATGGGCCCCGCTCTCTGGGTGGCTGACACGAGGTCTGGGCTCAGGCTGTGTCAGACACAGCACTAGTGGCCAGAGAAGTCTATATATTGGGGTTCTCTCCAGGGCCGAGTAAATTGATCCTCATGTAGGGTTTCTGGCGAGACTCACGAGGCACTTCTTTCTGTGGGGCAGGCAGAATGCTGCCTTATGGATCCAGAATTCCCTATCAAGAGGGTTTGGGGACAAATAGGGTGAGAATGCAATTGTAAACACCAGCTATGCTTAAATTGAGTGCCAAGCGGAAGTCAGTTTCAATGTGCAGCAGCTTATACGAGATATCCAGCACCTGAGTAAGGGCAGATGTCAGATATTTGCTCACACTGGAGTTTGTGTCTAGGATGACGACTAATGGAGGGGTGGCTTCAGGAGGCAATGGAGGATTACCCACGCTTAAGATTGTGAGATGCTCCAAACAACAAGGTTTCCTTCTAATGGACAGGAGGAGTCTGTTTTTTTTTTCCTCCAGGGTCCCTCAAGTGGAAGTTTGCGTAGCAGAGCCCTCCCGCATGGATGACTGGAAAGCACACGTCCAATGACCATTGCAGCTGAGGAACATGACAGGTTCGTTTTGGTGGTTCTGGTGCCAAGTACCAAGGCCTTGAGTTGACTTGGAATCTCTTACAGATGTGTCCCAAAACTGGTTTGTTACAAGGGAGTTCTTAGAATGTATTGGTGGCTATGGGCCACGCTGAGGGTTTGGCACAGGTCGATGTGCACAGTTTCCATCTTGGGAGAGGAGATGTTCTGTTTTGTGGCTCAGGGTACATATGTTGTATCCTGACTTGGTATTCAAGAACAGGCCTCTGAGGATTGATGCTTGCAACCTAATCTAGAAATCCAATGATGTCCTTGGTGCCCATTAGGTTCAATTTTCTTACTAAGGACCATTGATATGGTTGTCTGACTGGATGTAGGTGATCAGGGTGTTTCAGACTGTGCATTTGCATCCAGAGCCACTTCCAATATTGGGGTGGGCTCAGGGGCCTTGCAGGTTTCTCCTAACTTGGAGGCTTTGGGGAACTGTGATGGGCACAGTTTCCTTGGGGATGGCAGGCCCAGTCCTGTGGTAAGGCTTCAGAGACCACCTCCTTGAGGATATGAGAGCCATGGTTTTGGGAGGGAAGTCTGCAAACACAAATTTGGGTCAGGGATAGTGGCAAGGTGATGGCAGGTCCAATGCATAGACCTAGAAGGCATCACGTCAGGAACTGTAATTAGGGTGACTGAAAGCTGGTAGCACAGGCTTTTCTATCTGGATTGTGTGTCCAGGATGGGCTCTGAATGTAGACGTGGTCTCATGGTTCAATGGGAGACTTTTCCTCTCTAAGGATCCTGGTGGATCTCCATAGATTGGTGGTTTTTCAGAGAAGAAAAGAGTGCTCTTTTCCATCTTAGGGGTGCTCCAAAACAGGGAAGAATGCTGTTTTCCAACTTAGGCTTATGCCAAAACAGGGATTCCAGAGACGGGCTCTGGGTCTGGGTGCCCGGATATCCCACCAAGTGTTAGGATTTGGGCCTAGGGGCATTCCAGGCCTGCAATGCAGGATCCTAATGGTGTAACAGAGAGGGCTTGTTTGAAAGCATGCTCAGGCTGAGGGTCATCATGCCTCTTTGTGCCCAGGGGGGCCCTCAGGAGAGGGCGTAGTCTCATTGGCCATATAGCTGGATCCCACTTTGAGGGTTGGACACCCATTGCAACAGCCAGGCTTCCTGCAATGGAAAGAGGAGTTCTCTATTGTGCTTCAGGTTCCCCCATTGGCAGGGTTACAGGAAAGGTCTGTGGAAAGTTGCCTTAATACCAAGGATGTGTACAGATGACAGGCTAAGAATTCCCAGGTAACAAAACAGCATTGTTACCCATATTCATGACATTCCATGTAGAAATAAGCCCTTAGTACTTCGCCCCAGAGCCACCAGAATGAACTTGCCATGTTCCTAAGCTGCAATGGTCAGTGGAGGTGTGGTTTCCAGGCAACCATACGGGGGTGCTCTGCTACACAAACTTTGCAATTGGCGGGGACCCTTGAGACAAAAAAACAGAATGCCCCTGTCCGGTAGAAGGAAACCTTCTGTTTGGAGCATCTCACAAGCCCCAGCGTGGGAAATCCTCCATTTCCTCTTGAAGCCACCACTCCATTTGTCAGTCATCATAGACACAAACTCCAGCATGAGCAAACATCTGACATCCGCCCTTACTCAGGTGCTGGATTTCAATTCGATCGCTGCACACTGGAACTGCCTTTAGTTTGACTGAATTAAGCCATAGCTTGGGTTTACAATTCCATCCTCAGCCTACTGGTCCACAAGCCCTATTGTGAGGGAATTCTGGAGCTACAACACAATATTCTGCCTTCCCCATAGAAAGAAAAAGGGCCTGGAGAGTCTGCCCAGAAACTCCATATGATGGTCAATCTTCTCGGTGCTAGACGGAACCCTGATTCATAGGCTGCCCTGGGCACTAGTGCTGTGTCTGACATAGCCGGAGCCAGGACCTAGTGTCAGCCACGGAGAGATCAGGGCCCATATCCAGCATGTGAGACCAGCTATGGCCCAAGTCTGTCTTCTCTTCTATTCTTGGTATTCAGGCATCTGTACCCACACCTTTGCTGAAATCCTTGCCATTGGGGGAACCTGTAGCACAATAGAGAACTCCTCCTTCCCCATGGAAGGTATTCTGACAGTTGGGATAGTTGCTCAACCCTCAAAGTGGAAGGCAGCTCCATGGCCAAGGAGACCATGTGCACTCATGATGGCTTCCCCGGGCACAAGCAGGCATTGTGACCTCAGCCTGAGCATGCTTTCAACCAAACGCTCTCAATTGCATCTCTGGGACCCCGAATTGCAGGCCTAGTACACACCTAGGCCCAAATCCTAACCCTGGTGGGATTTTACAGGGGCCCAGACACAGAGCCCATCTCTGGAATCCCTATTTTGGGGGACCCTTAAGATGGAAAACAGCACTCTTCCCTTCCCCGAGATAGTCACCAAACTCTTGGTAGCCACCAGGATCCTTGAGTGGAAAAATCTGCCATAGACCCATGAGAACACACCTGCATTCCGAGGCCATCCTGGACATACAATCCAGATACATATCATGTGCTATCACCTTTGAGTCATCGGGATTTACAGTTCCTGACGAGCTGCCTTCCAGGTCTATGCATTGGGCCTGCAATCACCTTGCCATTAACCTAAACTGAGTTTGTGTTTGCAGACTTCCTTCCTAAAACCATGGCTCACATGACCTCCAGGTTCTGGCATCTGAAGCCACACCACAAGACTGTGCATGAGATCCTCAAGGAAACTGTGCCCATCACTTTTGCCCGATACCTTTAGATTAGGAGAAACCTGCAAGGCCCCTGAGCGCAGCCAAATAATGGAGGCCGCTCTGGGCACAAATGCACAGTCTGAGACACCCTGATCACCTCCATACAGGCAGACACCCAAGTCAATGCTCCTGAGTCAGAAGATTGAACCTGACATGCCCCGAGGACTTCATTGGCACACTAGATTAGGTTTACAGGTATCTGTCATCAGAGGCCTGCTCTGGAATATCAACTTATGATATAATATATAGTCCCTGAGCCACAGAACAGAATATGTCCTCCCCAAAAAGGAAGCCATGCTCCTGGAATTGTGTCATACCCTTAGGGTATTTGGATCCTGAATGGCCCCTTACCAAACAGCACATTCTATGATATTCCTGGTAACAAACCATCATTGTGCCCCATCTTCATGAGACTCCATGTCAACTCAAGGTCTCGATATATTGCCCCAGAGCCACCAGAATGCACCTGCCATGTTCCTCAGGTGCAATGGTCAATAGAGGGGTGATTTCCAGGCATCCCTGTGGGGTTCTCTGCTACAAAACTTTCCACATGGAGAAACCAGAGAAAACAAACCAGACTTCTCCTCTCCGGTAGAAAGAAACTTTGCTATTTGGAGCATCTCACAAGCCCCAGCATGGGAAATCCTCCATGGCCTCTTGACGCCACCCTTCCATTTGTGGGTAATCACAGACACAAACTCCAGTGTGAGCAAACATCTGACATCCACCCTTACTCAGGTGCTGGATATTCGAAACGGCAGCTGCACACTGGAACTGCCTTTTGCTTTTCACTGAACTTAACCATAGCTTTGTATTACTATTCTATCCTCACCACACTGGTCCACAATATCTCTTGATAGGGAATTCTGGAGCCACAACGCAGTATTCTGCCTTCCACATAGAAAGAAGAAGGACCTGTTGAGTCTGCCCAGAAACTGCACATGAGGATCAATCTACTCAGACCACGAGGCAACCCTGATTAATAGATTTCCCTGACCACTAGTGCTGTGTCTGACAGAGTCTAAGCCCCGAACTCGTGTCAGCCACCCAGAGTTGAGGGCCCATATTTAGCATGAGAGTTCGGCCATGGCCCTGGGCCATCATCTGTACCCATCCTTGGTATCCAGTCATCTGTCCCCCAAACTTTGCTGGAATTCCTGCCAATGGCGAATCTGAAACACAATAGAGAACACCTCCTTCCCCATGGCAGGAATATTGGTTGTCCAACCCTCAGCGTGGGAGCCAGCTGCATGGCCAAGGAGACCATGCCCACTCCTGAGGGCCGACATGGGCACAGGCAGGCATGGTGATACTCAGCCTGAGCATGTTTTCAAACAAACACTCTCAGTTGCTCCTCCAGTACCAGCATTGCAGGCCTGGTATGCCCCTAGGCCCAAATCCTAACCCTTGGTGGGATTTTCCAGGTGCCCAGACCCAGAGTCCGTCTCAGAATCCCTGTTTGGGGCACCATTAAGATGGAAAACAGCACTCTTCCCTTCCCTGAGAAAGGCACCAAACTATTGGGAGCCGCCAGGATCCTTAGAGAGAAAAAATCTCCCATGGACCCATGAAAACAAACCTGCATTCCGAGGCCATCCTGTCCACACAATCCAGAGAGAAAAGTCTTTGCTACCGCCTTCGAGTCATCCTATTTACATTTCCTGACGAGCTGCCCTCCATGTCTATGCATTGGGCCTGTGATCATCTCGACACTAACCCTAACCCCAGTTTGTGTTTGCCGACTTCTCTCCCAAAACCATGGCTTACATGCCCACCAGGATGTGGTCCCTCAAGCCACATCACAGGAAAGTTCCTGCCTTCCCCAAGAAAACTGTGCCCATCAGGTTGTCCAAACCCTCCAGATTAGGAGAAACCTGCCAGGCCCCTGAACCCACCCCAATATTGGAGGTTGCTCTGGATGCAAACGTGCAGTCTGAAACACCCTGAGCACCTCCATCGAGGCAGAAAGCCAAGTCAATGGTTCTGAGTCAGATGATTGAACCTGACATGCCCCTAGGACTTCACTGGAACCCTAGATTGGGTCTTCAGACATCTGTTCTCAGAGTCCTGTTCTGGAATACCAAGTTATGATACAACATGTGGTCCCTGATTCCCACAACAGAACATCTCCTGTCTCCAGAAGGAAAATGTGCTCTTGGATCTATATCCAACTTTCAGGGTAGATGGATCCTGCATGACCCATTAGCCCCAGCAGCTTCTATGATCTCCCTGGTAACAAACCAGCATTGTGACCCAACTTCCTGAGACTTGATGCCAACTCAAGGTGTTGGTACTTTGCCCAAAAGCCATGAAACGAATCTGCCATGTTCCTCAGGTACAAAGGTCAATGGACGTGTGCTTTCTAGGCATCCAAGAGGTAGTTCTCTGCTACACAAAAATTCCACATAGGGAACCCTAGAGCAAACAAATAAGACTGCTCCTGTCAGGTTGAAGGAAACCTTGGTTGTTTGGAGCATCTCACAAGCCCCAGCCTGGGAAGTCCTCCACATTCTCTTGATGCCAACCCTCCATTTGTTAGTCATCATAGACACAAATTCCAGCATGAGCAAACATCTGACATCTGCTCTTACTCAGGTGCTGGATATTCGAATCAGTCACGCACACTGGAAATACCTTTCACTTGACACTGTATTCTTGCATAGTTTGGGTTTACAATTCCATCCTCACCCTACTGGACTGCAAGTCCTCTTGAGAGGGAATTAGGGAGACAAAACGCAACATTCTGCCTTCCCCATAGAAAGAAGAAGGGACTGGTGAGTCTGCCCAGAAACTCCCCATGAAGATCAATCTACTTGGCCCTCGAGGGAACCCCGATTTATACTTTGCGCTGGCCACTAGCGCTGTGTCTGAGAGAGCCTGAGCCCCAAACTCGTGCCAGCCACCCAGAGTGTGGGGCCCTTATCCAGCATGTGGGACTGGCCATGGCCCAGTCATCTCTACCCATCCTTGGTATTCCGGCAACTATCCCAGACCTTTGCTGGAATCCCTACCAGTGGGGGAACCTGAAGCACAATTGAGAACTCCTCCTTCCCCATGGCAGGAAGCCTGGCTGTTGCTATGGGTGCCCAACCCTCAGAATTAGAACCAGGTGCATGGCCAATGAGACAACGCCCAATCATAAGGGCCGCCTGGGCCAAAGCAGGCATTGTGTCCCTCAACCTTAGCATGCATTCAAACAAATGCTCTCAGTTGTTTCTGCAGGGTCCCGCATCGCAGGCCTGGTATGCCCTTAGGACCAAATCCTAACACTTCGTGGGATTTTCCATGCCAACATAACCAGAGCCCGTCTCTGGAATATCTGTTTTGAAGCACCCCTATGATGGAAAACAGCACTCTTCCCTCCCCTGAGAAAACTATTAGGAGCTGCCAGGATGCGTAGAGAGGAAAAATCTCCCAGGGCTCCATAAGACCACACCTTCATTCCGAGGCCATCCTGGACACACAATCCAGATACAAGAGACTGTGCTACCACCTTCGAATCACCTGGTTTACAGTTCCAGACGAGCTGCCCTACAGACCTATGCATTGGGCCTGTGATCACCTCGCCATTAACCCTACCCCAAGTTTGTGTTTGCAGACTTCTTTCCCAAAACCATGGCTCACATGCCCTCTATGATGGGTCTCTGTAGCCACACCACAGGAAAGATCCTGCTATCCCCAATGAAACTGTGTCCATCACAGTTGCCCAAACCCTCCAGATTAGGAGAGACCTGCAAGTCCCCTGAGCCCAGTCCAATATTGGAGGCCACTCTGGACACAAATGCACAGTGTGCAACACCCTGATCACCTCCATCCAGGAAGACACCCAAGTCAATGGTCCTGAGTCAGAAGATTGGTCCCTGAACCCCACAATAGAATATCTCCTGTCCCCAGATGGAATTCGTGCTCTTCAACTTGTGTCAAGGGTCGGGGTATATGAATTATGCACAGCCCCTTAGCCCCCAGCACATTCTAAGATCTCTCTGGTAACAATCAAACAGCATTGTAATCCATCTTCATGAGATTCCATGTCACTTCAAGTCCTTGGTAATTCGCCCCAGAGCCACCAGAATGAACCTGCCATGTTCCTCACCTGATATGGTCAGTGGAGGTGTGCTTTCCAGGCATCCATGTGGGAGTGCTCTTCTACTTATTCTTTCCACATGTGGGACCCTGGAGCAAACAAACCAGACTGCCACTGACCAGTAGAAGGGAACCCTCTGTTTGGAGCATCTCAGAAGCACCAGCAGGAGAAATCCTTCATGGCCCTTGACACAACCCCTCCATTTGTCAGTCATCATAGACAAAAACTCCAGCATGAGAAAACATCTGAAATCTGCCGTTATTTAGATTCTGCATTTTCTTTTCCACCACTGCACACTGGAACTGCGTTTCACTTGACACTGAATTTAACAATAGATTGGGTTTAGAATTCCATCCTCAGCCTCCTGGTCTGCAAGCCCTCTAGAGAGGGAATTTGGAGCCACAAGGCAACATTCTGCATTCTCACTAGAAAGAAATAGGGCCTGGTGAATCTTCCCAGAAACTCCACATGAGGATCAATCTACTTGGCACTCGATGGAACCTTGATTTATAGGCTGTCCTGGGCACTAGTACTAGTACTAGTACTAGTACTGTGTCTGACAGAGCCTGAGCCAAGACCTAGTTTCAGGCACCCAGAGATATGAGCCCATATCCAGCATGTGAGATTGGCCAGGGACCAAGTCCATCATCTCTACCCATCCTTGGTATTCAGGCACCTGTCCCCAGACCTTTTATGTAATCCCTACCAATGGGGTAACCTAAAGCACAATAGAGAACTCCTCCTTCCCCATGGTAGGAATCCTGGCTGTTGATATGGGTGTCCAAACCTCAAAGTGGGAGCCAGCTGCATGGCCAAGGAGACAATGCCCACTCATGAGGGCTGCCCTGGGCACAAGTAGCCATTGTAACCCTCAGCTTGATCAAGCCTTCAAAAAAATGCTCTTAGTTGAACCTCCAGGATCCTGCATTGCAGGCCTGATATGCCCTTAAGCCCAAATCCTAACACATCGTGGGATGTTCCATGTGCACATACCCAGAGCCCGTCACTGGAATCCCTGTTTTGAGGCACCCCTAAGATGGAAAACAGCACTCTTCACTTCCCTGAGAAAGCCACCAAACTAATGGGATCCCCCAGGATCCTTGAGAAGAAGAATCTCCCATGGTTCCATGAGTCCACACCTGTATTCCGAGGCCAGCGTGGATATGCTATCCAGATACAAGAGACTGTGCTACTGGCTTCGAGTCACCTGATTTACAGTTCCTGACGTGCTGCCCTCCAGATCTTTGGATTGGGACTGTGAACACCTCTCCATTAACCTTATCCCGAGTTTGTGTTTGCAGATCTCTCTCTAAAAACCATAGCTCACATGTCCTCCAGGATGGGGCCCCTAGAGTCACACCACAAGACTGTGCTTGCCATCCCCAAGGAAACTGGGCCCATCACAGTTGCCCAAACCCTCCTGATTAGGAGAAACCCGGAAGGCTCCTGAGCACATCCCAATATTGGAGGCTGCTCTGGATGCAAATGCACAGTCTGAAACACCCTGATCACCTCCATCCAGGCAGACACCCAAATCAATGGTCCTGAGTCAGATAACTGAACCTGACATGGCCCTAGGACCTCATTGGAAGAGGGATTAACTTTTCAGGCACCTGTCCTCAGAGGCCTCTTCTGGAATACCAACTTATGATACAAATTATGGCCCCTGAGCCCCAGGGTGGGAAATCCTCCATGGCCTCTTGACGCCACCTCTCCATTTGTTGGTCATCATAGACACAAACTCCAGCCTGAGCAAACATCTGACATCCGCCCATATTCAGGCGCTGATATTGGAATCAGCTGCTGCACACTGGAACTGCCTTTCGCTTTGCAATGAATTTAAGCATAGCTTCAGACTACAATTTCATCCTCACCCTACTGGTCTGCCATGTCTCTTGATAGGGAATTCTGGAGCCACAACGCAACATTCTGCCTTCTTCATAGATAGAAGGACCTGGTGAGTCTGCCCATAAACTGCACATGAAGATCAATATACTCAGCCCAGGAGGGAACCCCTATTTATAGTTTGCCCTAGCCACTAGTGCTGTGTCTGACAGAGCCTGAGCCCCTACCTCGTGTCAGCAACCCAGAGGGTGGGGCCCACATTAACCATGTGAGACCGGCCATGGCCCAGGGCTGTCATTACTACCCATCCTTGGTATTCAGGCATCTGTCCCCTAGATCTTAGCTGGAATCCCTACCAATGGGGGGACCTGAAGCACAATAGAGAATTCATCCTTCGCCATGGCAGGAATCCTGGCTTTTGGATGGGTGTCCAACCCTAGGAATGGGAACTGGCTGCATGGCTGAGTAGACATCGCCCAATCCTGATGGCCTCCGGGGCACAAGCAGGCATTGGGACCCTCAGCTTGACCATACTTTCAAACAAACGCTCTCAGTTGCACCTCCAGGATCCCGCATTGCAGGCCTGGTATGGCCCTAGGCCTAAATATTAACCCTTGGTGGGATTTTCCAAGCACTTAGACCCAGAGCTCATCTCTGGAATGCCTGTTTTGGGGCACGCCTAAGCTGGAAAACAGTACTCATCCCTTCCCGGAGAAATCCAACAAACTATTGAGAACCGCCAGGATCCTTGAGAGGAGAAATCTCCCATGGACCCTTGAGACAACACCTGCAATAAAGGCCATTCTGGAAATTAAATCCAGATACAATTACCTGTGCTACCACCTTTGAGTTACGTGATTTACAGTTCCAGACTTGCTGCCCTCCTGGTCTATGGATTGGGACTATGATCACCTTGCCACTAACCCTAACCTAAGTTTGTGTTTGCAGACTTCTCTCTCAAAATCATGGCGCACATGTCCTCCAGGATGGGGTCTCTGGAGTCACACCACAGGACAGTTCCTGCAATCCCCAAGGAAACTGCCCATCACAGTTGTCCAAAAACCCCATATAAGGAGAAACCTGCAAGGAACCTGAGCCAACCCCAGTATTGGATGCCACTCTGGACACAAATGCACAGTCTGAAACACCCTCATCACCTGCATCCAGTCAGACACCAGAGTCAATGATCCTGAGTCAGAAGATTGAATGACATTCCCCTAGGGCCTCATTCAAACCCTTTATTAGGTTTTCAGGCTTCTGTCCTCAGAGACCTGTTCTGGATTACCAATTTATGATACAACATATGGCCGCTGAGCCCCACAACAGAATATCTCCTGCCCCCAGAAGCAATCCGGGCTCTTGGGCCTGTGTCAAATCCTCAGGCTAGATGAATCCTGCATGGCCCATTAACCACCAGCACATTCTAAGATCTCCCTGGTAACAAACCAACATTTTGACCCATCTTCATGAGGTTCCATGTCCAATCCAGTCTTTATTTCTTCGCCTCAAAGCCACCAGATGCCATGTTCCTTCGCTGTCATGGTCAATGAAGGTGTGCTTTCCAGTCACCCATGTGGGAGATCTATGTTATCCGATCTTTCGACATGGGGAACCATGGAGGAAACAAATCAGACTGCCCCTGTCTGGTAGAAGGAAACCTTGCTGTTTGGAGCATCTCAAAAACACCAGATTGGGAAATCCTCCATAACCTCTTGACGCCACCCCTCCATTTTTGTGTCATCATAGACACAAACTCCAGCATGAGCAAATATCTGACATCCACCCTCACTCAAGTGCTGAATATTGGATTCAATCATTGCACACTGGAAATTTCTTTCGCTTGATACAGAATGTAACCATAGCTTAGGTTTACAATTCCATCCTCAGCCTCCTGGTCCACAAGCCCTCTTGATAGTGAATTCTAGAGCCACAAAACAGCATTCTGCCTTCCCCTTACAAACAAGAAGGGCCTGGTGAGTCTGCCCAGAAACCATACATGAGGATCAATCTGCTCGGCACTCGAGGGAACCCCAATTTATAGGCTGCCCTGGGCACTAGTGCTGTGTCTGACAGAGCCTGAGCCAAGACCTAGTGTCAGCCACCCAGTGATCGGGGCCCATATCCACGATTTGATACTGGCCATGGCCCATGTCCATCATCTTTACCCATCCTTGGTATTCAGGCCTCTGTCCCCAGACCTTTGCTGGAATCCCCGCTAATGGGGGAACCTGAAGCACTATAGAGAACTCCTCTTTCCCCATGGCAGGATTCTGGCTGTTGGGATGGTTGTCCAACCCTCAAAGTGGGAGCCAGCTGCATGGCCAATGTGACCACGCCCACTCATGAGGGCCACCTGGGCATAAGCAAGTATTGTGACCCTCAGCCTGAGAATGATTTCAAACAAGACCTCTCAGTTGCACCTCCAGGATCCTGCATGCAGGCCTGGTAAGCCACTAGGCCCAAATCCTAACACTTGGTGGGATTTTCCACGGGACCAAACCCAGAGTCCGTCTCTGGAATCCATATTTTGGGGCACCCCTAACATGAAAAAAAGCACTCTTCCCTTCCCCGAAAAAGCCACCAACTATTGGGAGCCACCAGGATCCTTAGAGAGGAAAAATCTCCCATGGACCCATGAGGCCACAACTGCATTCTGAGGCCATCCTGCACACAATACAGAGAAAAAAGCCTGTGATTCTACCTTTGAGTCACCCGATTAACAGTTCCTGAAGAGCTGCCATCCATGTCTATGCATTGGGCCTGTGATAACCTTGCCACTAACCCTAACCCAAGTTTGTGTTTTCAGACTTCCCTCCCAAAACCATGGCTCACATGCCCTCCAGTTTGTGATAACTGGAGCCACACCACGGGATTGTACCTGTCTTCCCAAAGGAAACTGTGATTGTCACTATTAAACAAACCCTCTAGATTAGGAGAAACCTGCAAGTCCCCTAAGCCCAGCCCAATATTGGAGGCCACTCTGGACGCAAATGCACAGTCTGACACACCATATCACCTACATCCAGGCTGATATCCAAGTCAATGGTCCTCAGACAGAAGATTGAACCTGACATGCTCCTAGGATTCACTGGAACACTAGAATAGGTTTTCAGGTATCTGTACTCAGAAGGCTGTTCTGAATATCAATGTATGATACAATATGGTCACTGAGCCACACAAAAGAACATCTCCTGTCCTTAGAAGAAAGCTGTGCTCTGGACCTGTGTCAAACACTCTGGGTAGATGAATCCTTCAAGGCCCCCTGGCAACCAGCACATTCTATGATCTCCCTGACAACATACCAGCATTGTGACCCATCTTCATGAGACTCCATGACAACTCCAGCCCTTGGTACTTCGGCCCAGAGCCACCAGAATGAAACTGCCATGTTCCTCTGCTGCCATGGTCAATGTAGGTGTACTTTCCAGGCATCCAGCGGGAGTGCTCTGATACCAACTTTCCACATCGGGAACCCTGGAGGAAACAAACCAGACTCCCCTGTACGGTAAAAGGAATCTTTTCTGTCTGGAGTATCTCAAGCCTGAGGGTGGGTAATCCTCCATGGCCTCTTGAGGCCACCCATCCATTTGTTGGTCATCATAGACACTAACTCCAGCGTGAGCAATCAACTGACATCTGCACTTACTCAAGTGCTGGATATTTGAATCAGCTGCTACACACTGGAATTGCCTTATGCTTGGCACTGAATTTAAAAGTAGCTTGACGGGACGCCTGGGTGGCTCAGTTGGTTAAACAGCTGCCTTCGGCTCAGGTCATGATCCCAGCGTCCTGGGATCGAGTCCCACATCAGGCTCCTTGCTCCGCAGGGAGCCTGCTTCTCCGTCTGACTCTGCCTTCCACTCTGTCTGCCTGTGCTTGCTCTCGCTCGCTCTCTGACAAATAAATAAAATCTTGAAAAAAAAAAAAGTAGCTTGGGTTTGCAATTCCATCCTCACCCTGGTGTTCAGTAAGCTCTCTTGATAGGGAATTTTGAAGCCACAACACAGCATTCTGCCTTCCCCATAGCAAGAAAAAACAGCCTGGAGAGACTGCCCAGAAACCCTACATGAGGATAAATCTACTCGACCCTCGAGTGAACCCCATTTATAGGTTTACCTGGCCACTAGCGCTGAGTCTGACAGAACCTCGTCTCTGACCTCGTGTCAGGACCCAGAGACTGGGCTCCAACTCCAGAATGTGAGACCAGCCATGTCCCAGGGCTGTCATCTCTACCCATTCTTGATTCAGGCATCTGTCCCCAGACATTTGCTGAAATCCCTGCCAATGGGGGAACCAGAAGCACAATAGGGAAATCCTCCTTCCCCATGGCAGGAATGATGGCTCTTGGGATGGGTTTCCAGACCTCAGAGTGGTAGCCAGCTGAATGGCCAATGATAACCCGCCCCCTCATGAGGGCCGCCCTGGACACAAGCAGGCATTGTGACCCCCAACATGAGCATGCTTTCAAACAAACACTCTCAGTCGCATTCCAGAATCCAAATTTGCAGGCCTGATATTCCCCTAAGCACAAATCCTAACACCTGGTGGGATTTTTCAGGGGACCAGAAACACAGCCTGTCTCTGGAATCCCTGTTTTGGGACACCCCTAAGATGTAAAATAGCACTCTCCCCTTAGCCAAGAAAGCCACCATAGTATAGGGAGCCGCTAGGATCCTTGAGAGGAAAAATCTCCCATGGATCCATGAGACCACACCTGCATTCCGAGGCCATCCTGGACACAAAAGCCAGATACACAAGCCTGTGCTACCACCTTCAAGGCAACTAATTTATAGTTCAAGACGAGCTGCCCTCAAGGTCTATGCATTGGGCCTGCGATCACCTCACCGCTAACCTTAACCCGAGTTTGTGCTTACAGACTTCTATCCCGAAACCATGGCTCATATTTCCTCCAGGATGGGGTCTCTGGAGCCACACCAAAGGACTGTGCCTGCCATCCCCAAGGAAAATGTGTCCATCACATTTGCCTAAAACTTCGAGATAAGGAGAAACCTGCAAGGCCCCTGAGCCCACCCCAATACTGGAGGCCCCTCTGGACACAAATGTGCATTCTGAAATACGCTGATCACCTGAATCCAGGCAGATACCCAAGTCAGTGTTTCTCAGTCAGAAGATTGAACCTGACATGCTCCTATGACCTCATTGTAACCCCTGATTAGGTTTTCAGGCATTTGTAATCAGAGACCTGTTCTGGAGTACCAACTTAAGATACAACATATGGTCCCTGATCCCCACAACAGAACATCTCCTTTCTCTAGATGGAAGCCGTGCTCTTGGAACTGTGTCAAACCCTCAGGGTAGATGAATCCTACTTGGCCCGTAGCCACCAGCAGATTCTAAGATCTCACTGGTAACAAGCCAGCATTGTGAGCCATCTTCATGAGATTCCATGTCAACTACAGGCCTTGATACTTCACCCCAGAGCCTTCAGAAAGAACCTGCCATGTTCCTCAGCTGCAATGTTCAGTGGAAGTGTGCTTTCCAGGCATCCATGTGGGAGTGCTCTGCTACCCAAACTTTCCACATGGGGGACTCTCGAGCAAACAAATCTGACTGCCCTGTCCTGTAGAAGGAAACCTGGCTGTTTGGAGCATCTCACAAGCTCAAGTGTGGGAAATCCTCTATGACCTCTTTTCAACTCCTCTCCATTTGTCGGTCATTATAGACACAAACTCCAGCTTGTGCAAACATCTGACGTCTGCGCTTACTCAGGTGCTGGATATTCGAATCAGCCGCTGCACACTGGAAATGCCATTCGCTTGTCACTGAATTTATTCATAGCTTGGGTTTACAATTCCATCCTCACCCTACTGGTCCACAAGCCCTCATGATAGGGAATTCTGCAGCCACAACACAGCATTCTGCCTTCCCAATAGAAAGAAGAAGGACCTGGTGAGTCTGCCCAGAAACTCCACATTATGATCAATCTACTTGTCCCTTGAGGGAACCCTGAATTATAGACAACCCTGGCCCCTAGTGTTGTGTCTGACAGAGCCTAAGCCCCGACCTCGTGTCAGCCATCTAGAAGGCGGGGCCCATATCCCGCATGTTAGACTGGCCACGGAACAGAGCCGTCATCTTTACCCATCCTTGGTATTCAGGCATGTGTCCCCAGACCTTTCCTGGAATCCCTACCAATGAGGGAACCTGAATCACAATAGAGAAATCCTCATTCCCCATGGCAGGATTCCTGTAAGTTCGGAAGGCTGTCCAACACTCAGAGTGTTAGCCTACTGAATGGCCATTGAGACCACCCCCATTCCTGAGGGCCACCCTATGCAAAAGCTTGCATAGTGACCCTCAGCCTGAGCATGCTTTCAAACAAACGCTCTCAGTTGTATCTCCAGGACTTGCATTGGAGGCCTGGTAAGCCCCTATGCCCAAATCATAACCCTTGGTGGGTATTTCCAGGTGCCCAGAGCCAGAGCACTTCTCTGCAATCCCTGTTATGGGACACCCTTAATATGGAAAACAGAACTCTTTCCTCTCTGAGAAAGCCACCACATTATAAGGAGCCGCCAGGATACTTGAGAGGAAATATCACCCATGGACACCTGAGACCACACCTGCATTCTTAGTTCATCGTGGATACACAATCCAGATAAAAAAGCCTGTGCTACCTCCTTTGAGGCATGCGATTTACATTTCACACGGAGCTTCCCTCCAGGAGTATGCATTGGGCCTACAATCACCTCGCAACTCAACCTAATCCGAGTTTGTGATTGCAGACTTCCCTCCCAAAACCATGGCTCTCATGCCCTCCAGCATGGGGTCTCTGGAGCCACACCACAGGACTGTGCCCACCATTGCCAAGGAAACTGTGCCCATCAAATTGCCCTATCTTTCCAGATTAGGAGAAACCTGCAAGGCCCCTGAGCCCACCCCAATACTGGTTGCCACTCTGTACACAAATGCACAGTCTGGACCACCCTGATCACCTACATCTAGGCAGACTTTGAAGTCAATGATACTGAGTCAGAGGATTGAACCTGACATTCCGTTAGGATTTTATTGGAAACCTAGATTAAATTTTCAGGCATCTATCCTCAGAGGCCTGTTCTGCAATACCAAATTATGATACATTTGGTCCGTTAGCCCCACATCAGAACATCTCTGGTCCGAGAAGGAAACCGTGCCCTTTGACCAGTGTCAAACCCTCAGGGTAGATGAATCCTACATGGTCCCTTAGCCACCAGCACACTGTAAGGTCTCCATGGTAACAAACCTGCATTATGACCCATCTTCATGAGACTTCATGTCAACTCCAGGCCTTGGTAATTCGCCCAAGAGCCACCAGAACGAATTGGCCATGTTTCTCAGCTGCAATTTTAATGGAGGTGTGCTTTTCAGGCATCCATGTGGGAGTGCTCTGCTACCCAAACTTTCCACATGGGGGACCCTGGAGTAAATAAACCAGACTCCCCCTGTGTGGTAGAAGGAAACTTTGCTGTTTGAAGCATCTCACAAGCCCCAGCATGTGAAATCCTCCATGGCCTCTTGACGCCACCCCTCCATTCATCGGTCATCATAGACATAAACTCCAGCATGAGGAAATGTCTGACTTTCACCTTTACTCAGGTGCTGGATATCTGGAATCAGGCACTGCACAATGGAACTGCCTTTTGCTTGGCACTGAATTGAACCTTAGCTTGAGTTTACAATTCCATCCTCACCCTACTGGTCCCCAAGCCCGCTTGATAGGGAATTCTGGGGCCACAACGGAGCTTTTTGCCTTCCCCTTAGAAAGAAGAAGGGCATGGTGATTCTGCCCAGAAACTCTGCATGAGGATCAATCTGCTCAGCCCTTGAGGGATCCCTGATTCATACTCAGCCCTGACCACTAGTTCTGTTTCTGACAGAGCCTGAGTGCTCAATTCATGTCAGCTACTCAGAGAGTCAGGCATGTGAGACTGGCCATGTCTCAGGTCCCTCATCTCTACCCATCCTTGGTATTCAGGCATCTGTCCCCAGACATTTGCTAGAATACCTGCTAATGGGGGAACCTGAAGCACAATAGAGAATTCTTCCTTTTCCATGGCAGGAATCCTGGAAGTTGGGATGGGTGTCCTACATTAAAGTGGTAGCCAGCTGCATGGCCAAGGAGACAACTCCCACTCATAAGGGCTGCCCTAATCACATCAGGCATTGTGACACTCAGACTAGCATGCTTTCAAACAAACGCTCTCAGTTGTACCTCCAAGTCACACATTGTAGGCCTGGTACTCCCCTAGGCCCAAATCCTAATCCTGGTGGGATTTTCCAAGCACCCAGACTCACAGCCCTTCTCTGGAATCCCTTTTTGGGGAACATCTAAGATTGAAAACAGCACTCTTCCATTCAAACGAGAAAGCCACCATACTATTGGGAGCTTCCAGGATCCGTAGAGAGGAAAATACTCTCATGGAAACATTAGAACACACCTGCATTCCAAGGCTATCATGGACACACAATCCAGATACAAAAGCCAGTGCTAGTGCCTTCGAGGTACGTGATTTACAGTTCCTGATGATCTGCCCTCCAGGTCTATGCATTGGGCCTACGATCACCTCGCAACTCAACCTAATCCGAGTTTGTGATTGCAGACTTCTCTCCCAAAACCATGGCTTACATGCCCTCCACGATGGAGTCTCTGGAGCCACACCACAGGACTGTGCCTGCCACTCCCAAGGAAACCGTGCCCACAAATTTTCCTAAACCTTCAAGATTAGGAGAAACCTGCAAGGCCTCAGAGCCCACCCCAATATTGGAGGCCACTCTGTACACAAAGGCACAGTCAGAAACACCCTGATTGCCTACATATAGGCAGACACCAAAGTCAATGGTCCTGAGTCTGATGATTGAACCTGAAATTCCCCTTGGACTTCATTGGAACCCTAGATGAAGTTTTTAGGCATCTGTCCTCAGAGGCCTGTTCTGGAATTCCAACTTATGATACAACATTTGGTCCGTGAGCCCCACAACAGAACATCTCCGATACCCAGAAAAAAACCGTGTTCTTCGAGCGGTGTCAAACCATCAGGATAGACTAATCATACATGGCCCCTTAGCCACCAGCACATAGTAAGATTTCCGTGGTAACAAAACTGCATTGTGACCCAACTTCATTAGAAACCAGGCCTTGGTACTTTGCCCTAGAGCAACCAGAAAGAACCTGCCATGTTCCTTAGGTGCAATGGTCAATGTAGGTGTGCTTTCCAGTATCCACGTGCGAGTACTATGCTACCCAAACTTTGCACATGGGGGAACCTGGTGTAAACAAACCAGACCTCCCCTGTCCAGTAGAAGGAAACCTTATGTTTGGATCAACTCACAGGCCTCAGCGTGTAAACTGCTCCATGGCCTCTTGATGCCACCACTCCATTGGTCGGTCATCATAGACACAAACTCCAGTCTAAGCAAACATCTGACATGCACCCTTATCCCGGTGCTGGATGTCTTGAATAAACCACTGCACATTGGAACTGCCTTCCACTTGGCACTGAATTGAACCATAGCTTGTGTTTACAATTCCATCCTCACCTGACTGGTCCCTAAGCCCTCTTGATAGGGAAATCTGGGGCCACAACGCAGCATTCTGCCTTCCCCATAGAATGAAGAAAAGCCTGGTGAGTCTGCCCTGAAAACCCACATGAGGATCAATCAGGTCGGCCCTCGAGTCAACACCGATTTATAGGCTGCCATGGCCACTAGTGCCGTGTCTGACAGAGCCTGAGCTCGACTGAGTTTCAGCCACTAGAGAGCAGGCCCCATATCTAGCATTTGGGATTGCCATGGCCCAAGTATGTCATCTCTACCCATCCTTGATATTCAGGCACCTGTCCCCAGACCTTGGCAGGGATCCCTGCCAATTAGGGAACTTGAAGCACAATAGAGAACTCTTCTTTCCCCATGGCAATAAACCTGGCTTTTGGGATGGGTGTTCTACCCTCAAAGGGGGAGCCAGTTACAACATCAATGACACCACACACACTCCTGAGGACTACCCTTGGCACAAACAGGCATTGTGACCCTCACCCTGAGCATGCTTTCAAAAAATCCCTCTCAGATTCACCACAATGAACCCTCATTTCAGGCCTGGTATGCCTGTAGGTTCAAATCATAAAACTTGGTGGGATTTTCGAGGTGCCCAGACCCAGAGACCATCTCTGGAATTTTTGTTTTGGTGCACCCTTCAGATGGAAAACAGCACTCATCCCTTCCCCAAAAATGTCACCAAATTATGAGGAGCCACCAGGATCCATAGAGAGGCAATGTCTCCCATGGACCCATGAGAACACACCTGCATTCCGAGGCCATCCTGGACACACAATCCGGAGAGAAAAGCCTGTGCTACTGCCTTCCATTCACCCTAATTACAGTTCCAGATGAGCTGCTCTCAAGGTATATGCATTGGGCCTGTGATCACCTCGCCACTCACCCTAATTCGAATTTGTGTTTGCAGACTTATCTACCAAAACCATGGCAAACATGCCCTCCAGGATCGGGTCTCTGGATCCACACTGCAGGACTGTCCCTGCCATCCACAAGGAAACTGTTTCCATCACAGTTGCCCAAACTGTCTAGATTAGGAGAAACCTACAAGGCCTCTGGGCCTACCCCAATTTCGGCGGCCGCTCTGAACACAAATGCACAGTCTGAAATACCCTGATCCCCTACATCCAGGAACACAGCCAAGTCAATGGTCCTGAGTCAGAATAATGAACCTAACATGCCCCTAGGACGTCATTGGAACCATTGATTCGGTTTTCAGACATGTGTCCTCAGAGGCCTGTTCTAGAATGCGAACTTATGATACAACATGTGGTGCCTGGGCCACACAACAGAACATCTCCTGTCCCCAGAAGGAAACCGTGCCCTACAATCTGTGCAAAATCCCAGAGTAGTAGATTCCTGCACAACTACTAAGCCACCAGCACATTCTAAGATCTACCTGGTAACAAACCAGCTGTGTGGCCCATCTGCAAGAGATTCCATGTCAAATCAAGGACTTGGTACTTTGCTACAGAGACACCAGAATAAAGCTGCCATGTTCTTCAGTTGCAATGGTCAATGAAGTTGAACATTCCAGGCATCCATGCGGTAGAGCTCTGCTACCCAAACTTTCCACATGGGGGACCCTGGAGCAAATAAACCACACTCCACCTGTCCAGTAGAACGAAACCTTGCTATTTGGAGCAGCTCATGAGTCTCAACGTGAAAATCCCTCCATGGCTTCTTGACGCCACCCCTCCATTTGTCAGTCATCATAGACACAAACTCCAGTGTGAGCAAATATCCGACGTCCTCCCTTACTAAGGTGCTGGATATCTCGAAAAAGCTGCTGGACACAGGAACTGCCTTCCGCTTGGCAGTGAATTGAACTGTAGCTTGTGTTTACAATTCCTTCCTCACCCGACTGGTCCCCAAGCCTTCTTGATAGCGAATTATGGAGACACAACACAGCATTCTGCCTTCCCGATAGAAACAAGTGCCTGGTGAGTCTGGCCAGAAACCCCACATGAGGATCAATCTGCTCGGCCCTATATCGGAGGGACCCTGATTTATAGGTTGCCCTGGCCACTAGTGCTGTGTCTGACAGAGCCTGAGCCCAGACCTAGTGTCAGTCACCAGAGTTTGAGCCCCACATCTAGCATTTGGGATTGCCATGGCTCAAGTATTTCATCTCTACCCATCCTTGGTATTCAGGCACCTGTCCCCAGACCTTTGCTGGAATCCCTGACAATGGGGCGTCCTGAAGCACAATAGAGAACTCCTCCTTCTTCATATCAGGAAACTTGGCTGTTAGGATGGGTGTTCAACCCTGAAAGGGGGAGTCATTTACAAGTCCAGTGAGACCACACAAACTCCTCAGGGATGCCCTGGAGGCAAACAGGCCTTGTGACCCTCAGCCTGAGCATGCTTTCAAACAATCCTTCTCTGTTGCACCACCATGAACCCGCATTGAAGGCCTAATATGCCCCTAAGTCCAAATCATAGCACATGTTGTGATGTCCCAGATGCCATGAACCAGAGCCCGTCTCTGGAATCCCTGTTTTGGGGCACCCATAAGGTGGAAAACATCACTCTCCCCTTCCCCGAAAAAGCCACCAAACTATGGAGAGCCACCAGGATCCATAGAGAGGAAAAGACTCCCATGGACCCATGAGACCACACCTGCATTCCAAGGCCATGCTGGACACACAATCCAAAGAGAAAAGCCTGTGCTACTGCCTTCCAGTCTCCCTCATTATAGTTCACGAGGAGCTTCCCTCCAGGTCTACGCATTGGGCCTGTGATCACCTCGCCACTCACCCTAATTTGTATTTGTGTTTGCAGACTTCTCTCCCAAAACCATGGCTCACATGCCCACCAGAATGTTATCTCTGGAGCCACACCACAGAACTCTGGCTGCCAACCCCAAGGACACTGTGCATATCAGATTTGCCCAAACCTTCCAGATTAGGAGAAACCTGTGTGGCCCCTGAGCCCACACCAATATTGCCGGCCACTCGGGATGGAAATGCGCAGTCTGAAACACCCTTATCACCTACATCCAGGGAAATAGCCAAGTCAATGATCGTGAGATAGACGATTGAACCTAAAATGCCCCTAGGCACTCAATGGAACCCCATTAGGTTTTTAGGCATCTGTCCTCAGGGGCCTGTTCTGAAATACCAATCTATGACACATCATGTGGTCTCTGAGCCACACGACAGAACATCCCCTGTCCCCAGAAGAATACCATGCTCTTCGACCTGTGCCAAACCCTCAGGGTAGGAGAATCCTGCATGGCACCTTAGCAACCAGCACATTCTAAGTTCTCCCTGGTAACAAACAAGCATTGTGACCCATCTGCAAGAGATCCCATGTCAACTCAAGGCCTTGGCACTTTGTCCCAGAGCCACCAGAACG
Source organism: Mustela nivalis (assembly GCF_964662115.1). Taxonomy (NCBI): domain Eukaryota; kingdom Metazoa; phylum Chordata; class Mammalia; order Carnivora; family Mustelidae; genus Mustela; species Mustela nivalis. The sequence continues at coordinate 92,844 of NW_028135759.1, read as the reverse complement.
AATCTGCCATGTTCCTCAGCTGCAATTGTCAATGGAGGTGTGCTTTCCTGGCATCCATGCCGGAGAGCTCTTCTTCACAAACTTTCCACATGGGGAAACCTAGAGTAAACAAACCAGACTTCACCTACACTGTACAAAAAAATGTTACTTTTTGCAGCAGTTCACAGGCCTCAGCATGTGAACTCCTCCATGGCCTCTTTATACCACCCCTCCACTTGTCGGTCATCATAGACAAAAACTCTAGTGTGAGCAGGCATCTGACATCCACCCTTATTCCAGAGCTGGATGTCTCGAGTAAACTGCTACAAATTGGAACTGCCTTCTGCTTGGCACTGAATTGAACCATAGCTTTTGTTTACAATTCCACCCAAAACTGACTGGTTCCCAAGCTCTCGTGATTGGGAAACCTGGAGCCACAACACAGCATTCTGCCTTCCCTATTGAATGAACAAATGCCTGGGAATCTTCCCAAGAAACTCCACATGAGGATCAATCTGCTCCGCCCTCGAATCTACTCTGATATAAAGGCTGCCATGGCCACTAGCGCTGTGTCTGACAGAGCCTGAGCCCCGACCGAGTTTTAGGCCTCATATCTAGCATTTGGGATTGCTATGGCCCAAGTACGTCATCTCCACCCATCCTTGGTATTCAGGCACCTATCTCGAGACCTTGCTGGAAACCCTGCCAATGGGGCAACCTGAAGCACAGAGGAACCTGACAGAAGAGAACTCATCCTTCCTCATGGCAGGACATTTGGCTGTTGGGTTGGGTGTCCAACTCTCTAAGAGGGAGCCAGATATATGACCAATGAGACCACTCCCACTCCTGAGGGCCGCCATTGGAGCAAACAGGCATTGTGAGACTCAGCTGAGCAAGCTTTCAAACAATCCCTCTCAGTTGCACCATCATGATCCCGCATTGCAGGCCTCATACACCCCTAGGTGCAAATCCTAACCCTTGGTGGGAAGTCCCAGATGCCCAGAAAAAGAGCGTGTATCTGGAATCCCTGTTTTGGGGCACCCATAAGATGGAAAACAACACTCTTCCCTTCCCCAAAAAAGCCACCAAACTATGAGCTGCACAGATCCATAGAGAGGAAAAGTTTCCCATGGACCCATGAGACTATACCTGCATTCCGAGGCCATCCTGGACACACAATATAGAGAGAAAAGCCTGTGCTACTGCCTTCCAGTCACCCTAATTACTCCTGACAAGCTGCACTCCAGGTCTACTCATTGGGCCTGTGATCACCTTTCCACTAACCATAACCCACATTTGTGTTTGCAGACTTCTCTCCCAAAACCATGGCTCATATGCCCTCCAGGACAGGGTCTCTGGATCCACAACACATGACTAGGCCTGCCATCCCCAAGGAAACTGTGCCCGTCAAACCTGCCCAAACCTTCCAGTTTAGGAGAAACACGAAAGAGCCCTGAGCCCAACCCAATATTGTCAGCAGCACTGGACACAAATGCCAGTCTGAAACGCCCTGATCACCTACATCCAAGCAGACAGCCATTTCAATGTTCCTGGGTCAGAAGATTGTACCTGACATGCTCCTAGGACGTCATTGGAACACTAGATTAGCTTTTCAGGCATCTGTCCTCAGGGTCCTGTTCTGAAATACCAACTTAGGATACAACATGTGGTCCCTGAGCCACACAATAGAATATCTCCTGTCCCCAGTAGGAAACCATGCCCTTCGACCTGTGCCAAACCCTCAAGATTGGAGAATCCTGCACAGCACCTTAGACACCAGCACAAACTCTAGTTTGTGCGTTGACCCATACCACAAGCTTTCCATCTGATGGACAGTCGAGTCCTGTTGAATGGCTCCAGGATGTCCCATATGGAAAGACTGGAGAGCAGGATTCGAAGGATGAATGCCTGTACAGCATACCTCACATTCCCATTGGCTCTTTGTGACAAGACATGTTTGAACTCCTGGCTCTGGGGCGAGCTAACTAGGGGGCTGAATTGAAATGGACTCTCCTGCGGATGGGTCATAATGTGGGTTTGTGTGCATGGAGACCTTGGAATATGTTGGCAGCTCAGGGGCCATGAAGTATTCGCCTAACCGAAGGGTGTAATATTGCTCCAATTAAAAAGAGAACCCTATGTGGAGATGAGACAGGTTCTCTTTGGTGCCTCAGAAAAGCCCCAGATACTGGTCTTCAAACCAGTTCTCTGAGTAGAGACACCTGGAAACCAAAGCTAGGGTTCAGATTAGAGCCTAGATGCCTGTCCGTTTCAATCTTCTGTCTCTGGGGACACTGTCTGAGTATATAAGTGGAGATAGTTGCTCAGCTGGTGTCAGAGTGCCCCTCTTAGTCCATGGCCGAGGCATGGCCTTGGAGACATTATTGGATTCTCCTAATCTCTAGGGTTGTGGCCAATGGATTGGGTACAGTTTTCTTGGAGAGGACAGGCACAGTCCTTCAGTGTGTCTCCATAGGCCCTAGCCTGGAGGGTGTGTGGGTCCGGGCTGTGGGCACAGAAGTCTGAAAACACAAACTCGGCTTGGGTGTGGAGCCGAGAGCATGGCAGGTGGACCCACAGACCGTGAGAGGAGATCCTCAGCTTATGAAAGAAGGGCAAATGGGAGGCAGTCACGCAAGCTTTTGTCTTTGGATGTTTTGTCTCCCATAGCCGTGGAATGTAGGGGTGACCTCAGGGGCTATGGAAGAGTCTCCCTATCTGAGGAGTTGGTCCAGCTCTTAAGATTTTGGGGACATTTTGTGGGAAGGGTGGAGTCCTGCTGTCTGGCTCAGGTGTTCTTCCAGGAGAGGGACTCCAGATCACAGTCCTGGGTTCGAGCAAATGGAATACTCGAGCTCTTGTGAAGATTGGGATCATAGGGGCTTGGCAAGCCCCATATACGGGCTCTTGGTCCAGGCCCTGAGAGACCTTACTTCGACATGGGGCCCATGCTGATGGTCCCAATGCGAGTTTGTACCCAAGGAGGCACTCAAGTTTAGGCTTGGCCTCAGGGGCCATGAAGGTTTCTCCTACACTGAAGGTATGACTTCATGCCAACAGCAAGCTTTCCAGCCATGGGGAAGGAGAAGATCTGATTTGTGCTTCAGTTACCCACGTTTGCCAGGATTTGATATAATATCTAGGGTCAGATGTCTGAAAACCCAGGTTGGGAAGAGATGACGGCATAAGGCCATGGCCTGTCTGATGTGCTTAGTGTGCAGCCAGCTGTTTCCTTGTCTGTCGGGACGTCAGGCTGTGTCAGACAGAGCATTACTGACCAGGGTAGCCTTTCCAGTTAGGGTGCAGTCGAGGCCAGAGCAGGTTGGTTCTCATTTGTGGTTTCTGGAGAGCCCCATAGGGCAACGTTTTTCTTCTGGTGGGCAGGCCGAAAACTGTGTTGTTGTTCTGGAATTCCCAGTCTGGAGGGCTTGTTTGCCAGGAGTGTGAAGAGGGAAGTCTGAAAACACAAGCTAGCGTTAGGTTTGGGGCCGAGGGCATGGCAGGCCCACTCTGCAGAGACTGAATCAAGATCTCCTGCATCTGAGGTCAGGGCGAGTATCAGACGTTGCCTCAGGTTGGAGTTTGTGTCCATTATGGCCCCTTCCTGAAGGGGGTGGGGGCGTCATGAGGCCAGGGAGGTTTCCCAACGCTGGGAGTTATGAGCTGCCCCAAACATCAAGGTTTCCTCTGTAGGACAGTTGAGTACTATGAGATGGTTCTAGGATGACCCCTACAGAAAGACTCGAGAGAAGGGGTCTAAGCATGAATGTCTGCAAATGCCACCTCACATTCCCACTGGCTGCTTGGGGCAAGGCAGGCTCAATCTGCAGGCTCTTGGGCGGGTTTCTCAGAGGGCTGAGTTGAAATGGACTCTCCTGAGGATGAGTCATACTGTGGGTTGGTGGCCATGGAGACCTTGGAATGTGGCGGTGGCTCAGGGACTCTGCAGGTTTCTCCAAACCGAAGGGTTTGACACAGCTCCAACAATGAAGCTTCCCATGTGGAGACGATAGTTGTTCTGTTTGGTGTCTCAGGAAAGCCCCAGATGCTGGTCTTCAAACCCAGGCCTCTGAGGAGTGACACCTGGAAACCAAAGCAAGAGTTCAGATTAGGGCCCAGGGGCCTGTCTGGTTCAATCTACTGTCTCTGCCGACATCTGTCTGTGTTTCTGCATGGAGGTAGTTGCTCAGCTAGTGTCAGGATGCCTTTGTCCAGAGAGGCTTATAGTAGTGGGATGTCCTCGGGGGCCTTGAGGTTTCTCCTATTCTGTGGGGTTATGGGCAATGGAATGGGCATAGTCTCCTTGGAGAGAGCAGGACAGTCCTGTGGTGTGGCTCCAGAGGCCCCAGCCTGGCGGCTGTGTGGGCCAGGGCTGTGGGGACAGACATCCAAAAACACAAACTCGGCTGAGGTTTGGGGCTGAGGTTATGGCAGGAGTGATCTACAGTCCGTGAGGGGAGCTCATTGTGATTATAAAGTAAAGCGAGTGAGAGGCGGTCGTTCAGGCTTATGTCTCTGGATGTTGTATTCATGATGGTCATTTAATGTAAGCATGGTCTCATGGGCCATGGAAGTCTCCCTCTCTGGTGATTTGTCCGGCTCCCAAGAGATTGGGGTCATTTTGTGGGAAGGGAGGAGTCCTGTTTTCTGCCTCATGTGTCCCCACAATAGAGGGATTCTAGAGCAGAGCACTGGGTATATACAACTGGAATACCCACCCTCTGGTTAGGCCTGGGGTCCTATGGGCATGGCAAGCCCATATGCAGATTCTTGGTCCAGCCACTGAGAGACGTTACTTGAATAGTGGACTCATGCTGAGGGTCACAATGTGTGTTTGTGCCCAAGGTGGTCCTCAATATTGGGCGGGACCTCATTGAGCTTGCAGGTTTCTCCTACAGTGAACCTTGGACATGCCAACCTCAGGGTTTCTTGCCATGGGGAAGGAGGAGTTTTGATTTCTGCATCACGTTCACCTCTGGGCACTAATTGGAGATAAGGTCTAGGTTCTGAAGCCTGAAAACCGAGGTTTGGAAGAGATGACGACCTAAGGCCATGGCGGGTCCGATGTGTTCAGTTTGGGGCCAGCTTTCTAGGTGTCGTTCAGGAGGTCTGCACTCAGGCTGTGCCAGACAGGGCATTCGTGCCCAGATACGCTGTATAATTGGGGTACAGTTGAGTGGCATGCAGAAGATAATTATTTGGGGTTTCTCCGTAGCCCCATAAGGCAAAGTCTTTCTTCTGGAGGGCAGGCAGAGTGCTGCATTCTGGCTCCGGAACTGCCAAACTGGAGGCCTTGCGGCCAGGAATGCAAGGATGTAAGTCTGAGAACTGAAGCTTTGCTTTGGTTTCAGGGCGAGGAAATGGCAGGCACACTCTGCAGAGCTGAATTTAGATTTCATGCATCTGAGGTCAGGGCGAGGTTCATATATTGGCTCAGGTTGGAGTTTCTGTCCATGATGGCCCCTTCATGAAGGGGGGTCATCACACCGCCATTGGTGTTTTCCCATGATGGCAGTAGTGAGATGCTCCAAACAACAAGGATTTTCTGCGGGTCAGTTGAAACCTGTTGGATGGCTCCAGGACATCCCATATGGAACAATTGCAGAGCAGGGTTCTAAGGATGGATGCCTGGGCATCCGGCCTTGCATTCCAATTGTCTCCTAGTGAAACGGCACGTTTGATTGCTGCCTATGATGTAGCAGCCGAGGGGGCTGAGTTGAAATGCATTCTCCTGAGGATCGGTCATAATGTGGGATTGTGTCCATGGAGACCTTGGAATGGGGCAGTGGCACCAGGGCTCTGAAGGATGCTCCTAACCAGAGGTTTTGACACAGCTCCAAGAAGCATTTTTCCCATGGGGAAACAAGATTTGTTCTCATTGGTGCTTCAGTAACCCCCAATATGCTGGTATTGGAAACCAGAACTCTGAGGAGAGATGCCTGGAAACCAAGGCAATGGATCTGATTAGGGCCTGGGGCCTGTCTGGTTTAATCTTCTTCTCTCGGTTCATCTGTCTATGGGATTGAGTGGAGGTAGTTCCTCAGCTGGTGTCAGATTGCCCCTATTTGTCCTGGGCAGTCTACACTATTGGGATGGCCACTTTGACTTTGGAGGTTTCTCCTAATTTGCAAGTTTGTGGCCAATGAAATGGGCAGAATTCCTTTGGGGAGGGAAGGCACAATCCTGAGGTGTGGCTCTAGGGGCTCAAGCATGGAGGGTGTGTGGGTCAGAGCTGTGGGGACAGAAGTCTGAAAACAGAAACTCGTCTTAGGTTTGGGGACATAGGTATGGGAGGCCCGATCTACAGACCTTGAGGAGAACTCTTCAGGATATGAACAAAGAGTGAGTGTGAGGCACTTGCTCAGGCTTTTGACTCTGGATTTTGTGTCACTGATGGCCGTGGAATGTAGGGGCGTCCTCATGGACCATGGGTGAGACTTCCTCTATGGGGATTTGGATGATCCCAATACTTTGGGGTCATTCCGTGGGATGGGAGGAGTCCATTCTGGTTTTTTTTTTTTTTTTTTTTTACCTCAGGTGTGCCACTAAAGAGGGATTCCAGAGCAGAACCCTGGGAAGGGGCGACTGGACAACCCGAACTCTGTATAAGATTGGGGGCCTAAGGGCATGGCAATCCCCATATGGGGTACCTTGGTCCAGCCACTGAGAGGTCTTACTTGAGTACAGAGCTCACACTGAGGGTCACAATGCATGTTTGTGCCCAATGTAGGCATCAAGCATGGGCGGGGACTCATGGGCCATGCTTGATTCTCCTACACTGAACTTTGGACAACATACGAACCACAAGGTTTCTTTCCATGGGGAAGGAGGAATTCTGATTTCTGCATCATGTTCACCCCTGGGCAGTGACTGGAGATAAGATCTAAGTTCTTAATCCAGAAAATCGAGGTTGGGATGAGATGATAACCTAAGGTCATGGAGGGTCCGATGTGCTCAGTGTGCGGTCAGCTTTCTGGGTGTTGTTCAGGAGGTATGGATTCAGGCTGTGTCAGACAGTGCATTAGTGCCCAGGTTAGAATGTATAATTTGGGTACAGTTGAGTTCCATGTAGGTTCATCCTCAGTTATTGTGTCAGGGAAGCTCACTGGGGCAACATTTTTCTTCTGGTGGGCAGGCAGAGTGCAGCATTGTGAATTGCCAAACTTGAGGGCGTCGGGACCAGGAGTGTGAGGACGTAAGTCTGAGATCATAAGCTAAACTTGAGTTTCAGGGCGAGGGCACGGCAGGCACCCTCTGCAGATCCGAATCAAAATCTCATTCATCTGAAGTCAGGACGAGGATCAGACTTAGGCGCAGGTTGGAGTTTCTGTCCATGATGGCCCCTTCATCAAAGGGGTGGAATCTCGAGGCCATGGAGGTTTTCCCATGTTGGGAGTTGTGGGATGCTCCAAACTGCAAGGATTCCTTCTGCGGGAAAATTGAGAACTGTTGGATGGCTCCAGGACATCCCATATGGAATGACTCCAGAGCCGGGTTCTAAGAATGGATGCCTGAGAAGACTGCCTCTTACACCAATTGTCTCCCTGCCACAAGACAGGTACGATCTGATGGCTATGCAGGAGCAATCGTGGGAGCTGAGTTGAAATGGACTCTCCTGAAGATGGGTCTTAATGTGTGTTTGTGTCCATGAGGACGTTGGAATGGGGTGGTGGCCCCAGGGCTCTAAAGGATTCTAACCGGAGATTTTGAAACAACTCGAAAGAGCAAGTTTTCCATGTGGAGACAAGATTTGTTGTAATTGGTGCCTCAGGAAACCCACATATGCTGGTATTAGAACCAGGCCTCTGAGGAGAGATACATAGAAACCGCAGCAATGCATCCAATTAGGTCCTAGGAGCCTCTCTGGTTCAATCTTCTTCTCTGTCGACATCTGTCTATTTTATGAAATGGAGGTAGTTGCTCAGCTGGTGTCAGACCGCTCCTGTTTGTCCGGGCGGCCTACACTATAGGGATGGCCTCGGGGACTTTGGAGGTTTCTCCTAAATTGGATGATTATGGACAATGGCATGGGCAGAATTCCTGTGGAGTGGGCAGGCACAGACCTGATGTGTGGCTCCAAGGGCCCAGCCTTGAGGGTGTGTGGGCAAGGACTGTGGGGACAGATGTCTGAAAACACAAACTCAGCTTAGCTTTGGGGACGTAGGTATGGCAGGTCCGATTTACAGACTATGAGGAGAACTTTTTGGGATATGAATAAAGGGTGAAAGTGTGACACTTGTCAGGCTTTTGCCCCTGGATTTTGTGTCAATGATGGCCGTGGAATGTCGAGGAGTCCTCATGGGCCATGGAAGAGTCTTTCTCTCTGTGGATTTGGCCAGATCCCAATTGTTTTGGGTTAATCTGTGGGATTCAGTTTTGTTAACTAAGGTGTCCCACCAAAAGAGGGATTCCAGAGCAGAGCCCTGGACAACAAGAAATCTAACTAAAAATACGGGCCTAGGGGCATGGCAAGCCCAATATGCCTTCTAATGGTCCAGCCACTGAGAGGCCTTCATTGAGGACAGAACTCATGCTGAGGGTCACAATGCGTGTTTATGCCCTCGTGGTACTCAAGCATGGGTGGGGACTCATGGTGCATGCTTGTTTCTCCTACACTGAATGATAGTCAACATGTCAACCACATGAGTTCTTGCCATGGGGAAGTATTAATTCTGATTTCTGCATGTCATTCACCCCTGGGCAGTGATTGGAGATAAGGTCTAGGTTGTGAAGTCTGAAAACCGAGGTTGGGAAGAGATGACGACCTAAGACCATGTTGGGTCCGATATGCTCAGCGTGGAGCCAGCTGTCTGGGTGTTGGTCGGGAGGTCCAAGCTTGGGCTGTGTCAGACAGGGCATTAGTGCCCAGGGTAGATTGTATAATTGGGGTACAACTGAGTGCCGTGCAGGTTGATCTTTATTTGGCATTTCTGGGTAGCCCCAAGGGCAATGTTTTTCTTCTGGAGAACAGGCAGAGTGCTGCATTGTGGCTCCGGAATTTCCAAAGTGGATGCCTTGTGGACGGGGAGTGTGAGGACGGAAGTCTGAGAACACATGTTAGGCGTAGGTTCTGGGCGAGGGCACGGCAGGCACCCTCTGCAGATCTGAATCGGGATATCATGAATCTGAAGTCAGGGCGAGGTTCAAACCTAGGCTTAGGTTTGAATTTCTGTCCATTCTGGCCACTTTATGAAGGGGACAGCATCTCCAGTCCATGGAGGTTTACCCACGATGGGAGTTGTGAGATGCTCCAAACAACAAGGATTCCTTCTGATAAACAAATGAGACCTTTTGTATCACTCCAGTACATACCATACAGAATGACACCAGAGCAGGGATCTAAGGATGGATGCATGGGAAGCCCGCCTCACATTGCAGTTGTCTCCTAGCGAATAGACAGGTTTGATATGCTGGCTCTGTCAGAGCAACCAAGGGGGCTGAGTTGAAATGGACTCTCCTGAGGATGGATGCTAATGTGGGTTTGTGTCCATGGAGACCTTGGAATGGGGCGTTGGTGCATGGGCCCTGAAGGATTCTCCTAACCGGAGGTTTTGAGACATCTCCAAAGGACAAGTTTCCCATGTGGAGACGAGATTTGTTCTGATTGGTGCCTCAGGAAACCCCCATATACTGTTATTGGAATATAGGCCTCTGAAGAGAGATAACTGGAAACCAAAGCAATGGCTCCGTTTAGAGCCGAGGGCCCTGTCCGTTTGAATCTTCTTCTCTGTGTACATCCATCTAAGGTATTAGTGGAGTTAGATGCTCAGCTGGTGTCAGATGGCCCTTGTTTGTCCCAGGCGGCCTACACTATTGTGAAGGCCTTGGGGACTTTGGAGGTTTCTCCTAATTTTATGATTATGGACAATGGAATGGGCAGAATTCCCGTGGAGAGGGAAGGCACAGTTTTGATGTGGCTCCAGGGGCCCCAGCTTGCAGGGTGTGTGCACCAGGACTGTGGAGACAGAAGTCTAAAACACAAACTCAGTTTAGGTTTAGGGACGTAGGTATTGCAGGCCCGATCTACAGACCGTGAGGAGAATTCTTCCGGATATGAAGAAAGAGAGATTGTGAGGCACTTGTTCAGGCTTTTGTTTCTGGATTTTGTGTCGATGGGCGTGGAATGTCGGGGAGGCCTCATGGGCCATGGACGAGTCTTCCGCTCTGTGGATACGGCCCGATTCCAATTGTTTTGGGTCAAACTGTGGGATGGGAGGAGTCCTTTCAGTTTTGTTACCTCAGGTGTCCCACCAAAAGAGGGATTCCAAAGCCGAGCCCTGGGGAGGGGAGACTGGACAACCAGAAATCTGGTTAAAAATTGGGGCCTAGGGGCATGGCAAGCCCAATATGCTGTCTTTTGGTCCAGCCGCTGAGAGGCCTTACTTGAGAACTGGGCTCACGTTGAGGGTCACAATGCATGTTTGTGACCGACTTGGTCCTCAAGCATCTGCAGGGCCTCATGGGCCACACTGGTTTCAACTACACTTTACGTTGGACAACATGCCAACCACAAGGTTTCTTGCCATGGGGAAGGAGTTCTGATTCCTGCATCATGTTCAACCCTGGGTGGTGACTGGAGATAAGGTTTAGGTTCTGAAGCTTGAAAACCGAGGTTGGAAAGAGATGATGACCTAAGGCCATGGCGGGTCCGATGTGCTCAGTGTGTGGCTAGCTGGGTGGGTGCGAGCCAGGAGGTTCAGTCTCAGGCTGTGCCAGAAAGGGCAGTAGTGCCCAGGGCAGCCTGTATAATTGGGGTCCAGTCAAGTGGCATGCAGGTTGATCCTCATTTGGGGAATCTGGGTAGCCCCAGAGGGCAAAGTTTTTCTTCCGGAAAGCAGGCAGAGTGCTGCCTTGTAGTTCTGGAATTGCAAAACTGGAGGGCTTGTGGGCCAGGAATGTGAGGATGGAAGTTGAGAACACAAACTAGACTTACGTTTCTGGGCAAGGGCACGGCAGGCACACTCTGCAGAGCTGAATCAAGATGTCCTGCATCTGAAGTCAGGGCGAGGATCAGACGATCGCTCAGGTTGGAGCTTCTGTCCCTGATGGCCCCTTCATGAAGCGCAGGGGGCGGGATCACGAGGCCATGGAGGTTTTCCCACGATGGGAGTTGTGAGATGCTCCAAACAGTAAAGATTCTTCTGCGGGACTATTGAGACCTGTTGGTTGGCTCCAGGACTTCCCATACAGCATCATTCTGAGAATGGTTCTAAGTATGGATGGCTGGGAAGCCTGCCTCTCATTCCAATCATCTCCTAGCGACAAGACGGGTTAGATCTGCTGGATCAGGGGGAGCAACTGAGGGGGCTGAGTTGAAATGGACTCTCCTGTGGATGGGACCTAATGTGGGTGTGTCTCCATGGAGACCTTGGAATGAGGCGCTGGCACCGGGAACCTGAAATGTCCTTCTAATCAGAGGCTTTGAGAGAGCTCCAACATGCAAGTTTCCCATGTGTAAACGAGATTTGTTCTGATGGGTGCCTCAGGAAAAGCCCTCAGCTGGTATTGGAAACCAGGCTTTTGAGGAGACATGCCTGTAAACCAAAGCTATGGATCCCATTATGGCCTGGGGTCCTGTCTGGTCAATCTTCTTCTCTGGGGACATCCATCTATGGTATGAGTGGAGGTAGATGCTCAGCTGGTGTCAGACGGCCCTTTTTTGTCCCGGACAACCTACACCATTGGTATGGCCTCAGGGAATTTGGAGGTTTCTCCTAATTTGTATGGTTTTGGATAATGGAATGGGCAGAATTCCCATGGATTGGTAAGGCACAGTCCTAATTTGTGGTTCCAGGAGCCCAGCCTGGAGGGTGTGTGGCCCAGGACTTTGAGGACAGAACTCAAAAAACACAAACTCAGCTTAGGTTTGGGGACATAGGTATGGCACGGCCGAACTACAAATCATGAGAAGAACTCTTCAGGATATGAAGAAAGAGCGAGTCTGAGGCGCTTGCTTAGGCTTTTGTCTCTGGATTTTGTATCAGCGATGGCCGTGGAATGTCGGGGAGGCCTCATGAGCCATGGACGAATCTTCCTCTCTGTGGATTTGGCCCTATCCCAATTCTTTTTCGTGAATCTGTGGAATGGGAGGACTCCTTTAAGGTTTGTTACCTGAGGTGTCCCACCAAAAGAGGAATTCCAAAGCAGAGCCCTGGGCAAGAGTGAAGGGACAACCCGAACTTGGTTAAAAATTGGGGTCTAGGGGCATGGCAAGCCCAATATGCTCTTTCTTCATGCAGCCACTGAGAGGCCTTGCCTGAGGACCGGGCTCAGGCTGAGGGTCACAATGTGTGTTTGAGACCAATGTGGCCCTCAAGCGTGGGCTGGGTCTCATGTGCCACACTGGTTTCAACTACACTGAAAGTTGGACAACATGCCAACCACGAGGTTTCTTGCCAAGGGAACGAGTTCGGATTTCTGCAACATTTTCAAACCTGGGCAGTGATTGCAGATAAGGTCAAGGTTCTGAAGCGTGAAAACCGAGGTTGTGTAGAGATGACGACCTATGGCCATGGCGGGTCCGATGTGCTCAGTGTGTGGCCAGCTGTCTGGGTGGGGCCAGGAGTTCCAGGCTCAGGCTGTGTCAGAATGGGCAATTGTGCCCAACTCAGCCTATATATTTGGTGTACAGCCAAATGGCGTGCAGGTTGATCCTCATTTGGGGTTTCTGCGTAGCCCCAGAGGGCAATGTTCTTCTTCCAGGGAGCAGGCAGAGTGCCGCATTGTACTTCTGGATTGCCAAACTGGAGGGCTTATGGGCCGGTAGTCTGAGGACGGAACTCCGAGAACACAAGCTAGGCTTAGGTTTTATGTGTGAGGACATGGCAGGCACAATCTACAGACCTGAATCGAGATCTCTTGCACCTGAAGTCAGGTTGAGCATCAGACGATGCCTCAGGTTTGACTTTCTGTCCCTGATGGCCCCTTCATAAAGGGGGGGAATCACGAGGCCGTGGGGGTTTTCCCACCATGGGAGTTGTGAGAAGCTCCAAACTGCAAAGATTCTACTGTGGGACAATTGAGACCAGTTGGTTGGCTCCAGGCCAACGATTCTGAGCAGGGTTCTAAGGATGGATGGCTGGGTAGCCCACCTCGCATTCCAATATTCTCCTAGCTACAAGACAGGCTAGATCTGTTGGATCTCGGGGAGCAACCGAGGAGGCTGAGTTTAAATGGACTCTCCTGTGGATGGGTCCTAATATGTTTTTGTGTCTATGGAGACTGTGGCATTAAGCGGTGGCACTAGGGCCCTGAAGGCTTCTCCCAAACAGAGGTTTGACACAGGTCCACCATGCAAGTTTCCCATGTGTAGAGGAGATTTGTTCTGATGGGTGAGTCAAGAAACAGCCATAGTCTGGTATTGAAATCCAGGCCTCTGAGGAGAGATGCCTGGAAACCAAAGCAATGGATCCGATTAGTGCCTAGGGGCCTGTTGGTTTCTTTTTACCTCGGGCGACATCTATCTATGGGTCAGAGTGCAGGTAGGTGCTCAGATGAACTCAGATTGCCCGTGTTTGTCCTTGGAAGCCAACACTATGGGATGGCCTCAGGGAATTTAAAGGTTTATACTTTTAGTTGCGTTGTCGCCATTGGAATGGGCTCACACAATTCCCTTGCGAGGGCAAGAACAGTCCTCAGGTTTGGCTTCAGGGGCCTGAGCCTATAGGGTTGTAGGCCAGGGCTGTTTGGACAGTTGTCTGAAAACACAAACTCGACTTCTGTTTCGGGTCAGAGGTAGGGCAGGACTGATCTACAGACCATGAGGAGAACATTTCGGTATATGAAAAAAGGGCGAGTGTGAGGCTATTGCTCATGTTTTTGTCTCTGCATATCATGTCACTCATGGTCGTGAAATTTCCGGGTGACTTCATGGGAAATGGACGAGTCTTACTCTCTGGCGATTTGGCCCCTTCCAAAGAGGTTGGGGTCATTCTTGGGATGGAAGAAGTCGTTTTTTTTTGTTGTTGTTGCTTTGTTTTGTTTCATTTTTTAACCTCCGTTGTCCCAACACATGAGGAATTCCAGAGTAGAGCTCTGGGGAGGGGTGACTGAACAACCAGAAATCTGGTTAAAAATTGGGGCGTAGGGCTATGTCAAGCCCATTATGACATCTAGTGATCCAGGCTCTGAGAGGACTTACTAGAGGACAGGACTCACCCTGAGGGTCACAATGCATATTTATGCCCTCGTCGCACTCAAGAATAGGCGGGCCTCAGGGTGAATGCTAGTTTCTCCTACAATGAACGTTGGACAACATGCCAACCACAAGGTTTCTTGCCATGTGTAAGGAGAAGTTCTGATTTCTGCATCACACTCATCCCCAGGCAGAGATAAAGTCTAGTTTCTGAGGCCTGAAAACTGAGGTAGGGAAGAGATGAGGACCTAAGGCCATGGCGGGTCTGATGTGCTCAGTGTGCGGTCAGCTGTCTGGGTGTTGGTCAGGAAGTCCGGGCTCAGGTTGTGTCAGACAGTGCATTAGTGCCCAGGTTAGACTATATATTTCGGGCAAAGCCGAGTACCGTGTAGGTTTATCTTCATATAAGGTGCCTTGGCAGCTCTTTAGGCAATATTTTTTTTCCAGAAAGCAGGCCATGTGCTTAATTGTGGGACCGGATTTACCAATCATGAGGGCTTTGAGGCCAGGAGAGTGAGGTCGGAATTCTGAGAACAAAAGTTATACTTGGGCTAAGGGCAAGGGCACGGCAGGTACCCCCTGCAGATCTGAACCAATATCTCATCCATTTCAAGTCAGGGAGAGAATTAGACTTTGGCTTAGGTTGGAGTTTCTGTGCCTGACGGCTCCTTCATGAAGGGAGCGGAATCTCGTGTCCATGGAGTTTTTCCCACGTGGGAGTTGTGGGTTGCCCCCTTCAAGAATTCCTTCTGCGGGACAATTGAGACCTTTGGGCAGCTCCAGGACATCCCATATGGAATGACTCCATAGCACCGTTCGAGGGAGGATGCCTGGGAAGCCAGCCTCGCATTCCAATTGTCTCCTAGCAACAAGCCAGTTTAGATCTGATGGCTCTGCGGGAGCAACCGGGGTGGCTGACTTGAAATGGACTTTCCTCACGATGGGTCCTAATGTGTGTTTGTGTCCATGGAACCTTGGAATGGGGCCGTGGCACCGGAACCCTGAAGTATTCTCCTAAGCTTTTGAAAGAGCTCGATGCACATGTTTCCTTGTGGAGAGGAGATTTGTTCTGATTGCTACCTCAGGAAAACCCCTAAGCTGGTATTGGAATCCAGGCTTTTGAGGAGACATGCCTCTCACCAAAGCAATGGATCCGATTGGCCAGGGTCCTGTCATGTTCAATCTTCTTCTCTGGGGACATCCATCTATGGTATGAGTGGAGGTTGATGCTCAGCTGCTTTCAGACCGCGCTTGTATGTCACGGGCGACATGCCCTATTGGGATGGCCTCAGGGATTTGGAGGGTTCTCCTAATTTTACGGTTTTGGACAATGGAATGGGCAGAGTTCCCATGGATTGGGTAGGCACAGTCCTTATGTGTGGCTCCAGGGACCGAAGCCTGGAGGGTGTGTGGTCCAGGACTTTGAGGACAGAAGTCTGAAAACATAAACTCAACTTAGGTTTGGAGACGTAGGTATGGCAGGCCCGATCTATAAACCATGAGAAGAACTCTTCAGGATATGAAGAAAGAGCGAGTCTGAGGTGCTTGTTCAGTCTTTTGTCTCTAGATTCGGTATCAGCGATGGCCGTGGATTGTCTGGGAAACCTCATGGGCCATGGACGAATCTTCCTCTCTGTGGAATTGGCCCGATCCCAATTCTTTTTCGTCAATCTGTGGAATGGGAGGTCTCCTTTCAGGTTGGTTACCTTAGGTGTCCCGCCAAAAGAGGAATTCCAAAGAAGAGCCCTGGGGAAAAGCGAAGGGACAACCCGAATTATGGGTAAAATTTGGGGCCTAGGGGCATGGCAAGCCCAATATGCTGTCTCTTCATCCAGCCACTGAGAGGCCTTACCTGAGGACTGGGATCAGGCTGAGGGTCACAATGTGTGTTTGTGATCAATGTAGCCCATAAACATGGGTGGGGCCTCATGGGCCACACTGGTTTCAACTACACTGAACATTGGAAAACATGCCAACCACATGGTTTCTAGCCACGGGGAAGGAGTTGTGATTTCTGCATCACTTACAAGCCTGGGCAGTGATTGGAGATAAGGTCTAGGTTCTGAAACTTGACAACCGAGGTTGGGAAGAGATGACGACCTAAGGACATGGCTCGTCCGGCGTGCTCAGTGTTCGACCAGCTTTCTGGGTGGGGCCAGGAAGTCCAGGCTCAGGCTGTGTCAGAAAGGGCAATAGTGCCTAGGTCAGCCTATATATTTGGGGTACAGTCGAATGGCATGCAGGTTGATCCTCATTTGGAGTTTCTGGGTAGCCCCACAGCGCTATGTTTTTCTTCCTGAAGGCTGGCAGAGTGCTGCATTATAGTTCTGGTTTGCAAACTGGAGGGCTTGTGGGCCAGTAGTCTGAAGACGGAAATCTGAGAATAAGCTAGGCTTAGGTTTCTGGGTGAGGACAAGGCAGGAACAATCTACAGACCTGAATCAAGATCTCGTGCTTCTGAAGTCAGGGTGAGGATCAGAAGATCGCTCAGGTTGGTGTTTCTGTCCCTGATGGCCCCTTCATGAAGGGGCGGGGTCTCGAATTCGTGGGGGTTTTCCCACGATGTTAGTTGTGAGAAGGTCCAAACTGCAAAGATTCTTGTGCAGGACAATTGAGACATGTTGGTTGGCTCCAGGCCAACGATTCCGAGCAGGGTTCTAAGGATGGATGCCTGGGTAGCCCACCTTGCATTCCAATTGTGTCCTAGCAACAAGACAGGTTATATCTGCTGGATCTGAGCGAGCAATCTGGATCTGGGTTGAAATGGACTCTCCTGTGGATGGATCCTAATATGTTTTTGTGTCTATGGAGACCTTGGAATGAAGGGGTGGCACTGGGGTCCTGAAGGTTTTTTTCAAACAGAGGCTTTGACACAGCTCCAACGTGCAAGTTTCCCATATGTAGATGAGATTTGTTCTGACGGATGAGTCAGGAAACAGCCATATGCTGGTATTGAAATCCAGGCCTCTGAGGAGAGATGACTGGATACCACAGCAATGGATCTGAATAGTGCCTAGGGGCCTGTTCGTACATTTTTACCTCTGGGGACATCAGTCTATGCGTCTGAGAGCATGTAGGTACTCAGATGGGCTCAGATTGCCCCTGTTTGTCCTGGGAAGCCACCACTATTGGGATGGCCTCAGGGAGTTTGCAGGGTTATCCTATTAGTAGGTTGTGGCCATTGGAACGGGCACATACAATTCCCTTGTAGAGGGCAAGTACAATCCTCAGGTTTGGCTCCAGGGGCCTGAGCCTGTAGGGTGTGTAGGCAGAGCTGTTTGGACAGTCGTCTGAAAACACAAACGCGGCTTATGTTTCAGGTCATAGGTATGGCAGGATTGATCTACAGACCATGAGGAGAACTCTTCGGATATGAATAAGGGGCGAGTGTGAGGCTCGTGCTCAAGTTTTTGTCTCTGGATATCGTGTCACTCATGGTCGTGAAATTTCCTGGTGACTTCATGGGAAATGGACGGGTCTTACTCTCTGGGGGTTTGGCCCCGTCCAAAGAGTTTTGGGTCATTCTGGGGATGGAAGAAGTCCGTTTTGTTGTTGTTGTTGATTTGCCTTGTTTTGTTTTTTAACCTCAGGTGTCCCACCAAATGGGGGATTCCAGAGTAGAGCCCTGGGGAGGGCCGACGGGACAACCAGAAATGTGGTTAAAAATTGTGGCCTAGGGACATGTCAAGCCCATTATGACATCTAATGGTCGAGCCACTGAGAGGACTTACTAGAGCACAGGACTCACGCTGAGGGTCACAATGCGTGTTTATGCCCACTTCGCAAACAAGAATGGGCAGGGCCTCATGGTGAATCCTGGTTTCTCCTACACTGAACGTTGGACAACATGCCAACCACAAGGTTTCTTGACATGGGTAAGGAAGAGTTCTGATTTCTGCATCACAGGCACCCCTGGGCAGTGTTTGGAGATAAGGTCTAGGTTCTGAAGCCTAAAAACTGAGGTAGGGAAGAGATGATGACCTAAGGCCATGGCGGGTCTGATGTGCTCAGTGTGCGGTCAGCTGTCTGGGTGTTGGTCAGGAGATCCGGGCTCAGGTTGTGTCAGAGAGTGCCTTAGTGCCCAGTTTAGACTATATACTTTGGGTACAGTCGAGTGCCATGTAGATTTATCCTCATATAAGTTGTCTGGGCAGCTCATTAGGCAAAATTTGTTTTCTAGAGGGCAGGCAGAGTGCTTAATTGTCGGTCCGGAATTTTAAACTTGAGGGATTCGTGTCCAGGAGTGTGAGGACGGAAGTCTGAGAACACAAGCTAGACTTGGGTTTCAGGGCGAGGACACGGCAGGTACCACTGTAGATCTGAACCTATATCTCATGCATCTGAAGTCAGGGCGAGGATCAGACGTTGGCTCAGGTTGGAGTATCTGTGCATGACGGACCCTTCATGAAGGGAGCAGAATCTCAAGGCCATGGAGTTTTTCCCATGTTGGGAGTTGTGGGATGCCCCCTTCAAGGATTCCTTCTGCGGAACAATTGAGACCTGTTGGGCAGCTTCAGGACATCCCATATGGAATGACACCAGGGCACTGTTAGAGGGTGGATGCCTGGGAAGCCGGCCTCGCATTCCAATTGTCTCCCAGCAACAAGACGGTTTAGATCTGATGGCTCTGCGGGAGAAACCGGGGTGGCTGACTTGAAATGGACTTTCCTGAAGATGGGTCCTAATGTGTGTTTGTGTCCATGAGGGCCTTAAAATGGGGCGGTGGCACCGGGACCCTGAAGTATTCTTCTAAGCTTTTGACATAGCTCGATGCACAAGGTTCCTTGTGGAGACGAGATTTATTTTGATGGGTGCCTCAGGAAAACCTCTATGCTGGTATTGGAATCCAGGCTTTTGAGGAGACATGCCTGTAATCCAAAGCAATGTATCCGATTATGGCCTAGGGTCCTGTCTGGTTCAATCTTCTTCTCAGGGGACATCCATCTATGGTATGAGTGGAGGTAGATGCTCAGCTGGTATCAGACCACCCTTGTTTGTCCCAGGCGACCTGCACTATTGGGATGGCCTCAGGGATTTGTAGGGTTCTCCAAATTTTACTGTTTTGGACAATGGCATCGGCAGAATTCCCATGGATTGGGTAGGCACAGTCCTAATGTGTGACTCCAGGGGCCCCAGCCTGGAGGGTGTGTGGCCCAGGACTTTGAGGACAGAAGTCTGAAAACACAAACTCAGCTTAGGTTTGTGGACGTAGGTATGGCAGGCCCGATCTATAAACCATGAGAAGAACTCTTCCGGATATGATGAAAGAGCGAGTCTGAGGCGCTTGCTCAGGCTTTTCTCTCTGGATTTTGTACCAGAGATGGCCGTAGAAGTCGGGGAGGCCTCATGGGCCATGGACGAATCTTCCTCTCTGTGGATTTGGCCCGATCCCAATTGTTTTTCGTCAATCTGTGGAATGGGAGGACTCCTTTCAGGTTTGTTACCTCAGGTGTCCCGCCAAAAGAGGAATTCCAAAAAGAGCCCTGGGGAAAAGTGAAGGGAGAACCCGAACTATGGGTAAAATTTGGGGCCTAGGGCCATGGCAAGCCCAATATACTATCTCTTCATCCAGCCACTGAGAGGCCTTATTGAGGACTGGGATCAGGGTGAGGGTCACAATGTGTGGTTTTGACCAATGTGGCCCGCAAACATGAGTGGGGCCTCATGGACCACACGGGTTTCAACTACACTGAACGTTGGACAACATGCCAACCACATGGTTTCTTGCCACGGGGAAGGAGTTGTGATTTCTGCATCACTTTCAAGCCTGGGCAGTGATTGGAGATAAGGTCTAGGTTCTGAAACTTGACAACCGAGGTTGGGAAGAGATGACGACCTAAGACCATGGCGGGTCCGATGTGCTCAGTGAGCGGCCAGCTTTCTGTGTGGGGCCAGGTAATCCAGGCTCAGGCTGTGTCAAAAAGGGCAATAGTGCCCAGGTCAGCCTATATATTTGGGGTACAGTCGTATGGCGTGCAGGTTGATCCTCTTTTGGAGTTTCTGGGTAGCCCCAGAGGGCAATGTTTTTCTTCCTGAAGGCAGGAAGAGTGCTGCATTATAGTTCTGGTTTTCAAACTGGGGGCTTGTGGGCCAGGAGTCTGAGGAAGGAAATCTGAGAACAAGCTAGGCTTAGGTTTCTGGGTGAGGACAAGGCAGGAACAATCTACAGACCTGAATCGAGATCTCGTGCTTATGATGTCAGGGCGAGGATCAGAAGATCGCTCAGGTTGGTGTTTCTGTCCCTGATGGCCCTTCATGAAGGGGTGGGGGGGTCACGAGGCCGTGGGGGTTTTCCCACGATGTTAGTTGTGAGAAGCTCCAAACTGCAAAGATTCTTCTGCAGGACAATTCAGACCTGTTGGTTGGCTCCAGGGCAACGATTCTGAGCAGGGTTCTAAGGATGGATGGCTGGGTAGCCCACCTCGCATTCCAATTCTGTCCTAGCAACAAGACAGGTTAGATCTGCTGGATCTGTGGGGAGCAACCCAGGAGGCTGAGTTGAAATGGACTCTGCTGTGGATGGGTCCTAATGTCTTTTTGTGTCTATGGAGACCTTGGAATGTAGCGGTGGCACTGGGGTCCTGAAGGGTTTTTCCAAACTGAGGCTTTGACACAGCTCCAACGTGCAAGTTTCCCATATGTAGATGAGATGTTTTCTGATGAGTGAGTCAAGAAACAGCCATACGCTGGTATTGAAATCCAGGCCTCTGAGGAGAGATGACTGGATACCACAGCAATGGATCCGTTTAGTGCCTAGGGGACTGTTCGTTCCTTTTTACCTCTGGGGACATCAGTCTATGCGTCTGAGTGCTGGTAGGTGCTCAGATGAGCTCAGATTGCCCCTGTTTGTCCTGGGAAGCCACCACTGTTGGGATGGCCTCCGGCAGTTTGGAGGTTTATCCTATTAGTAGGGTTGTGGCCATTGGAATGGGCACATACAATTCCCTTGGAGAGGGCAAGTACAGTCCTCAGGTTTGGCTCCAGGGCCTGAGCCTGTAGGGTGTGTAGGCCAGAGCTGTTTGGACAGTTGTCTGAAAACACAAACGCGGCTTATGTTTCGAGTCATAGGTATGGCAGGACTGATCTACAGACCATGAGGAGAACTCTTCAGGATATGAAAAAAGGGCAAGTGTGAGGCTCGTGCTCAAGTTTTTGTCTCTGGATATCGTGTCACTCATGGTCGTGAAATTTCCGGGTGACTTCATGGGAAATGGACGAGTCTTACTCTCTGGGGTTTTGCCCCGTCCCAAGAGTTTTGGGTCAATCTGGGGATGGAGGAAGTCCGTTTATTTGTTGTTGTTGATTTGCTTTGTTTTGTTTTTTAACCTCAGGTGTCTCACCAAATGAGGTATTCCAGAGTAGAGCCCTGGGGAGGGCCGACCGGACAACCAGAAATCTGGTTAAAAATTGTGGCCTAGGGACATGTCAAACCCATTATGACATCTAATGGTCGAGCCACTGAGAGGACTTACAGGAGCACAGGACTCACGCTGAGGGTCACAATGCGTGTTAATGCCATCTTCGCACTCAAGAATTGGCGCGGCCTCCGGGTGAATGCTGGTTTCTCCTACACTGAACGTTGGACAACATGCCAACCACAAGGTTTCTTGCCATGGGTAAGGACGAGTTCTGATTTCTGCATCACAGGCACCCCTGGGCAGTGGTTGGAGATAAGGTCTAGGTTCTGAAGCCTGAAAAACCGCAGTTGGGAAGAGATGATGACCTAAGGCCATGGCGGTTCTGATGTGCTCAGTGTGCGATCAGCTGTCTGGGTGTTGGTCAGGAGGTCCGAGCTCAGGTTGTGTCAGACAGTGCATTAGTGCCCAGGTTAGACTATATACTTTGGGTACAGTCGAATGCCATGTAGATTTATCCTCATATAAGGTGCCTGGGCAGCTCATTAGGCCAAATTTTTTTTCTAGACGGCAGGAAGAGTGCTGCATTGTGGGTCTGGAATTGCGAAACTTCCGGGCTTCGGGGCCTGGAGTGTGAGGACGGAAGTCTGAGAACACAAGCTAGACTTGGGTTTCAGGGCCAGGGCACGGCAGGTACCCCTGTAGATCTGAACCTATATCTCATGGATCTGAAGTCAGGGCGAGGATCAGATGTTGGCTCAGGTTGGAGTTTCTGTGCATGACGGCCCCTTCATGAAGGGAGCGGAATCTCGAGGCCATGGAGGTTTTCCCACGTTGGGAGTTGTTGGATGCCCCCTTCAAGGATTTCTTCTGCGGGACAATTGAGACTTGTTGGGCAGCTCCAGGACATCCCATATGGAATGACTCCAGGGCACCGTTCGAGGATGGATGCCTGGGACGCCCGCCTCGCATTCCAATTGTCTCCTAGCAACAAGACAGTTTAGATCTGATGGCTCTGCGGGAGAAACCGGGGTGGCTGACTTGAAATGGACTTTCCTGAGGATGGGTCCTAATGTGTGTTTGTGTCCATGAGGGCCTTAAAATGGGGCGGTGGCACCGGGACCCTGAAGTATTCTCCTAAGCTTTTGACATAGCTCGATGCACAAGGTTCCTTGTGGAGACGAGATTTGTTTTGATGGGTGCCTCAGGAAAACCTCTATGCTGGTATTGGAATCCAGGCTTTTGAGAAGACATGCCTGTAATCCAAAGCAATGTATCCGATTATGGCCTAGGGTCCTGTCGGGTTCAATCTTCTTCTCAGGGGACATCCATCTATGGTATGAGTGGAGGTAGATGCTCAGCTGGTATCAGACCACCCTTGTTTGTCCCAGGCGACCTGCACTATTGGGATGGCCTCAGGGATTTGTAGGGTTCTCCAAATTTACTGTTTTGGACAATGGCATCGGCAGAATTCCCATGGATTGGGTAGACACAGTCCTAATGTGTGACTCCAGGGGCCCCAGCCTGGAGGGTGTGTGGCCTTGGACTTTGAGGACAGAAGTCTGAAAACACAAACTCAGCTTAGGTTTGGGGACGTAGGTATGGCAGGCCCGATCTATAAACCATGAGAAGAACTCTTCCGGATATGAAAAAAGAGCGAGTCTGAGGCGCTTGCTCAGGCTTTTGTCTCTGGATTTTGTATCAGAGATGGCCGTGGAATGTCGGGGAGGCCTCATGGGTCATGGACGAATCTTCCTCTCTGTGGATTTGGCCCGATCCCAATTGTTTTTCGTCAATCTGTGGAATGGGAGGACTCCTTTCAGGTTTGTTACCTCAGGTGTCCCGCCAAAAGAGGAATTCCAAAGAAGAGCCCTGGGGAAAAGTGAAGGGAGAACCCGAACTATGGGTAAAATTTGGGGCCTAGGGCCATGGCAAGCCCAATATACTATCTCTTCATCCGGCCACTGAGAGGCCTTATTGAGAACTGGGATCAGGGTGAGGGTCACAATGTGTGGTTTTGACCAATGTGGCCCGCAAACATGAGCGGGGCCTCATGGGCCACACTGGTTTCAACTACACTGAAAGTTGGACAACATGCCAACCACATGGTTTCTTGCCACGGGGAAGGAGTTGTGTTTTCTGCATCACTTTCAAGCCTGGGCAGTGATTGGAGATAAGGTCTAGGTTCTGAAACTTGACAACCGAGGTAGGGAAGAGATGACGACCTAAGACCATGGCGGGTCCGATGTGCTCAGTGAGCGGCCAGCTTTCTGTGTGGGGCCAGGTAATCCAGGCTCAGGCTGTGTCAAAAAGGGCAATAGTGCCCAGGTCAGCCTATATATTTGGGGTACAGTCGAATGGCGTGCAGGTTGATCCTCTTTTGGAGTTTCTGGGTAGCCCCAGAGGGCAATGTTTTTCTTCCTGAGGGCAGGAAGAGTGCTGCATTATAGTTCTGGTTTTCAAACTGGAGGCTTGTGGGCCAGTAGTCTGAGGAAGGAAATCTGAGAACAAGCTAGGCTTAGGTTTCTGGGTGAGGACAAGGCAGGAACAATCTACAGTCCTGAATCGAGATCTCGTGCTTATGATGTCAGGGCGAGGATCAGAAGATCGCTCAGGTTGGTGTTTCTGTCCCTGATGGCCCTTCATGAAGGGGCGGGGGGGTCATGAGGCCATGGGGGTTTTCCCACGATGTTAGTTGTGAGAAGCTCCAAACTGCAAAGATTCTTCTGCAGGACAATTGAGACCTGTTGGTTGGCTCCAGGGCAACGATTCTGAGCAGGGTTCTAAGGATGGATGGCTGGGTAGCCCACCTCGCATTCCAATTGTGTCCTAGCAACAAGACAGGTTAGATCTGCTGGATCTGGGGGAGCAACCCAGGAGGCTGAGTTGAAATGCACTCTCCTGTGGATGGACCCTAATATGTTTTTGTGTTAATGGAGACCTTGGAATGAAGCGGTGGCACTGGGGCCCTGAAGGGTTTTTTCAAACAGAGGCTTTGACAAAGCTCCAACGTGCAAGTTTCCCATATGTAGATGAGATTTGTTCTGAGGGATGAGTCAGGAAACAGCAATAAGCTGGTATTGAAATCCAGGCCTCTGAGGAGAGATGACTGGATAGCACAACAATGAATCCAAATAGTGCCTAGGGGCCTGTTCGTACCTTTTTACCTCTGGGGACATCAGTCTATGCATCTGAGTGCAAGTAGGTGTCAGATGGGCTCAGATTGCTCCTGTTTGTCCTGGAGAGCCACCACTATTGGGATGGCCTCAGGGAGTTTGGAGGTTTATCCTATTAGTAGGTTGTGGCCATTGGAATGGGCACATACAATTCCCTTGGAGAGGGCAAGTACAGTCCTCAGGTTTGGCTCCAGGGGCCTGAGCCTGTAGGGTGTGTAGGCAGAGCTGTTTGGACAGTTGTCTGAAAACACAAACACGGCTTATGTTTCGGGTAATAGGTATTGCAGTATTGATCTACAGACCATGAGGAGAACTCTTCGGGATATGAAAAAAGGGCGAGTGTCAGGCTCTTGCTCAAGTTTTTGTCTCTGGATATCGTGTCACTCATGGTCATGAAATTTCCGGTTGACTTCATGGGAAATGGACGAGTCTTACTCTCTGGGGGTTTGTCCCCATCGCAAGATTTTGGGGTCATTCTGTGGGTAGGAAGAAGTCCGTTTTGTTGTTGTTGTGATTTGCCTTGTTTTGTTTTTTAACCTCAGGTGTCCCACCAAATGAGGTATTCCAGAGTAGAGCCCTGGGGAGGGCCGCCTGGACAACCAGAAATCTGGTTACAAATTTGGGCCTAGGGACATGTCAAGCCCATTATGACATCTAATGGTCGAGCGACTGAGAGGACTTACTAGAGGACAGGACTCACACTGAGGGTCACAATGCGTGTTTATGCCCACTTCGCAAACAAGAATGTGCGGGGCCTCATGGTGAATCCTGGTTTCTCCTACACTGAACGTTGGACAACCTGCCAACGACAAGATTTCTTGCCATGGGTAAGGAAGAGTTCTGATTTCTGCATCACAGTCACCCTTGGGCAGTGATTGGAGATAAGGTCTAGATTCTGAAGCCTGAAAACGGAGGTAGGGAAGAGATGATAACCTAAGGCCATGGCGGGTCTGATGTGCTCAGTGTGCGGTCAGCTGTCTGGGTGTTGGTCAGGAGGTCCGGGCTCAGGTTGTGTCAGACAGTGCATTAGTGCCCCCGTAGACTATATAATTTGGGTAAAGTCGAGTGCCATGTAGATTTATCCTCATATAAGTTGTCTGGGCAGCTCATTAGGCAAAATTTGTTTTCTAGAGGGCAGGCAGAGTGCTTCATTGTGGGTCCGGAATTGCCAAACTTGAGGGCTTCGTGTCCAGGAGTGTGAGGACGGAAGTCTGAGAACACAAGCTAGAATTGTGTATCAGGGCGAGGACACGGCAGGGACCACTGTAGATCTGAACCAATATCTCATGCATCTGAAGTCAGGGCGAGGATCAGACGTTGCCTCACGTTGGAGTTTATGTGCATTACGGCCCCTTCATGAAGGGAGCAGAATCTCGAGGCCATGTAGGTTTTCCCACGTTGGGTGTTGTGGGATGCCCCCTTCAAGGATACCTTCTGCGGGACAATTGAGACCTGTTGGGCAGCTTCAGCACATCCCATATGGAATGACTCCAGGGCACCATTCGAGGATGGATGACTGGGAAGCAGGCCTCGCATTCCAATTTTCTCCTAGCAACAAGAGAGTTTAGATCTGATGGCTCTGCGTGAGCAACAGGAGTGACTGACTTGAAATGGACTTTCCTGAGGATGGGTCCTAATGTGTGTTTGTGTCCATGAGGGCCTTAAAATGGGGCGGTGGCACCGGGACCCTGAAGTATTCTCCTTAGCTTTTGACATAGCTCGATGCACAAGGTTCCTTGTGGAGACGAGATTTGTTCTGATGGGTGCCTCAGAAAAACCCCTATGCTGGTATTGGAATCCAGGCTTTTGAGGAGACATGCCTGTAAACCAAAGCAATGTATCCGATTATGGCCTAGGGTCCTGTCTGGTTCAATCTGCTTCTCAGGGGACATCCATCTATGGTATGAGTGGAGGTAGATGCTCAGCTGATATCAGACCGCCCTTGTTTGTCCCGGGCGACCTGCACTATTGGGATAGCCTCAGGGATTTGGAGGGTTCTCCTAATTTTACGGTTTTGGACAATGGAATGGGCAGAATTCCCATGGATTGGGTAGACACAGTCCTAATGTGTGACACCTGGGGCCCCAGCCTGGAAGGTGTGTGGCCCAGGACTTTGGGGACAGAAGTCTGAAAACACAAACTCAGCTTAGCTTTGGGGAGGTAGGTATGGCAGGCCCGATCTATAAACCATGAGAAGAACTCTTCCGGATATAAAGAAAGAGCGAGTCTGAGGCACTTGCTCAGGCTTTTGTCTCTGGATTTTGTATCAGAGATGGCCGTGGAATGTCGGGGAAGCCTAATGGGCCATGGACGAATCTTTCTCTCTGGGGATTTGGTCCGATCCCAATTGTTTTTCGTCAATCTGTGGAATGGGAGGACTCCTTTCAGGTTTGTTACCTCAGGTGTCCCGCCAAAAGAGGAATTCCAAAGAAGAGCCCTGGGGAAAAGTGAAGGGAGAACCCGAACTATGGGTAAAATTTGGGGCCTAGGGGCATGGCAAGCCAAATATGCTGACTCTTCATCCAGCCACTGAGAGGCCTTACCTGAGGCCTGGGATCAGGCTGAGGGACACAATGTGTGTTTGTGACCAATGTGGCCCATAAACATGGGCGGGGCATCATGGGCCACACTGGTTTCGACTACACTGAATGTTGGAAAAACATGCCAACCACTAGGTTTCTTGCCAAAACGAAGGAGAAGTTCTGATTCTTGTATCACGTTCACTCCTGAGCAGTGAGTGGAGATAAGGTCTAGGTTCTGAAGGTGAAAACTGAGGTTGTGTAGAGTTGATGGCCTAAAGCCATTGTGGGTGTGATATGCTCTGTTTATGGCCAGTTGTCTGGGTGTTGGACTGGAGGTCTGCCATCAGGCTGTTTCAGACAGGGCTTTAGTGCACAGGCTAGAGTATATAATTGGGGTATGGTCGAGTGGCATGCAGGTTGTTACTCATTTGGCGTTTCTGGTTAGGCCTATAGGGCAACATTTTTCTTCTGGAGGGCAGGCAGAGTGCTGCATTGTGTCTCCAGAATTGCCAAACTGGAGGGGTGTGGCGAGGATTGTGAGGAAGGAAGTCTGAAAACACAAGCTAGCACGAGTTTTGGGGCCAAGAGCATGGCAGGCCCACTCTGCAGAGGCTGAATCGAGATCTCCGGCAGGTGAGGTCAGGGCGAGTATCAGATGTTGCCTCAAGCTGGAGTTTGTGTCCATGACGGCCCCTTCCTGAAGGGGGTGGGGGCGTCATGAGGCCAGGGAGGTTTCCCTACGCTGGGAGTTGTGAGCTGCTCCAAACTTCAAAGTTTCCTTCTTCAGGACAGTCGAGTACTATTGGATGGTTCCAGGATGCCCCATACAGAAAGACTCGACAGCAGGGCCCTAAGCATAGATGCCGAGAAACGCCAACTCACCTTCCCATTGCCTGGTGGGGACAAGGCACGCTCAATCTGCAGGCTCTTGGGTGAGCTACCCAGAAGGCTGAGTTTAAATGGACTCTCCTGAGGATGAGTCATAATGTGGGTTGGTGGCCATGGAGACCTTGGAATGTGGCAGTAGCTAAGGGACTCGGCAGGATTCTCCAACCCGAAGGGCTTGACACAACTCCAACAAGGAAGCTTCCCATGTGGAGATGAGAGGTCTTCTGTCTGGTGCCTCAGGAAAGCCCCGTATGCTGGTCTTCGAACCCAGGCCTCTGAGGAGTGATACCTGGACACCAAAGCAAGAGTTCATAATAGGGCCTAGAAGCCTGTCTGGTTCAAACTTCTGTCTCTGCGGATATCAGTCTGTGTGTCTGCATAGAGGTAGTAGTTACTCAGCTTGTGTCATAATGCCCCTATTTGTCCAGTGCGGCTTGCGGTAGTGGGATGTCCTTGGGGACGTTGAGGTTTCTACTATTTTGTAGAGTTGTGGCCAATGGAATGGGCAGTTTCTTAGGAGAGAGCAGGCACAGTTCTGTGGTGTGGCTCCAGAGACCCCAGCCTGGAGGCTGTGTGGGCCATGGCTGTGCAGACAGACATCCAAAAACCCTAACTCAGCTCAGGTTTGGGGCCGAGGTTACGGCAGGCCTGATCTACAGTCCATGAGGGGAGCTCCTCTGGATATGAAAGAAGGGTGAGAGGGAGGCAGTCAATCAGGCTTTTGTCTCTGGATGTTTTGTCCACAATGGCCGTTTAATGTAGGAGTTGCCTCAAGGGTCGTAGAAGTCTCCCTCTCTGGTAGTTTGTCCAGCCCCCAAGAGTTTGGGGTCATTCTGTGGGAAGGGAAGTGTCCTGTTTCTGCTTCATGTGTCCCCCCAGTAGAGGGATTCTAGAGCATAGCAGTGGGTACTGACAACTGGAATACTCGCCCTCTGGTTAAGCCTGGGGGCCTATGGATATGACAAGCCCCATATGCAGGATCTTGGTCCAGCCACTGAGAGGCGTTACTTTAATACGGGACTCACGCTGCAGGTCACAATGCATGTCTGTGCCCTAGGCGGCCCTCAAGCACTGGCGTGGCCCTTCGGACAATGCAGGTTTTCCCACATTGAACGTTGGACAACATGCCAACCACAAGGTTTCTGGCCATGGGGAAGGAGGAATTCTAATTTCTGCATCACGTTCACCCCTGGGCAGTGATTGGAGATAAGGTCTAGGATCTGAAGCCTGAAAACCGAGGTTGGGAAGAGATGACGACCTACAGCCATAGCGGGTCCTATGTGTCCATGTTGGGGCCAGCTGTCTGGGTATCGTTTGGGATGTCTTGTCTCAGGCTGTGCCAGACAGGGCATTAGTATACAGGGTAGGCTGTATAATTGCTTTACAATCGAGTGGCATGCATTAGAAAATCATTTGGGGTTTCTTATTAGCAGCATAGGGCAAAGCTTTTCTTCTGGAGGGCAGGCAGAGTGCTGCATTGTGGCATCGGAATTCCCAAACTGGAGGGCTTGTGGGCCAGGAGAGTGAGGACGGAAGTCTGAGAACACAAGCTAGGCTTAGGTTTCGGGGCAAGGACATGGCAGGCACACTCTGCAGAGCTGAATTGACATCTCATGCGTCTGAAGTCAGGTCGAGGATCAGACTTTGGCTCAGGTTTGAGTTTCTGTCCATGTTGGCCCCTTCATGAAGGGGGGACATTATGAGGCCATGGGGGTTTTCCCACTATTGGAGTTGTGAGATGCTCCAAACCGCAAGGATTCCTTCTGTGGGACAATTAAGTTTTGTTGGATGGCTCCAGGACGTCTTATAAGGTATTTTTCCAGAACAGGGTTCTAAGTATGGATGCCTGGGCAGCCAGCCTCACATTCCAGTTGTATCCTAGCAACAAGAAACGTTTGATCTGCTGGCTTGGGGTAGCAACAGAGGGGGCTGTGTTGAAATGGACTTTCCTGAGGATGGTCTTAATGTTGGTTTGAGTCCATGGAGACCTTGGTATGGGGCAGTGGCACCAGGGCCCTGAAGGATTCTCCTAACCAGAGGTTATGACAAAGCTCCAATGAGCAAGTATTCCATGGGGAGAGGAGATTTGTTCTTATTGGTGCCTCAGGAAACCACCATATGCTGGTATTGGAAACGAGGCCTCTGAGGAGAGATGCCTGAAAACCAAAGCAATGGATCTGATTAGGGCCTAGGTGCCTGTCCGGTTCAATATTCTTCTCTGGGGACATCTGTTGTCTGAGTGGAGGTAGTTGCTCAGCTGGTTTGAGATCACCCCTGTTTGTCCTGGGCGGCCTACACTATTGGGATGGCCTCAGTGACTTTGGAAGTTTTTCCTCATTTGCAAGGTTGTGGCCAATGGAATGGGAAGAATTCCCTTGAAAGGGAAGCACAGTCCTGAGGTGTGGCTCCAGGGACCCAAGTGTGGAGCGTGTGTGGTCCAGGGCTATTTGGACAAAAGTCTGAAAACACAAACTCCACTTAGGTTGGGGGATGTAGGTATGGCCGGCCCGATCTAGAGACCATGAGGAGAACTCTTCGGGATATGAATAAAGGGCGAATGTGAGGTGCTGGCTCATGCTTTTTTTTTTTTTTTTTTTTTTCTGGAATTGTGTCACCGATTGCCATGGAATGTCGGGGTATCCTCATGGGCCATTGATGAGGCTCCCTTTCTGGGGATTTGACCCGATCCCAAGAGTTTGACCCGATCCCAAGAGTTTGGGGTCATTCTGTGGGAAGGGAATGACCTTTTACCTAAGGTGGACCACCAAAAGAGGGATCCAAGAGCAGAGTCATGGCGAGGGGCAACTGGACAACCAGACCTCTGGTTAACATTGGGACCTAAGAACATGGCAAGCCCCATATGTGGGCTCTTGGTCCATACACTGAGAGGCCTTCCTTGAGGATAGGTCTCACACTGAGTTTCACAATGTGTTTTTGTGCCCAAGGAGCCCCTCAAGTCAGGGCGTGGCCTAATGTACCATGCTGGTTTCTCCTACACGGAACGTTGGACAATATGGCAACCACAAGTTTTCTGGCCATGGGGAAGAAGGAGTTCTAATTTCTGCAACACTTTCACTCCTGGACTGTGATTGGATTTAAGGTCTAGGTTCTGAAGCCTGAAAACTGAGGTTGGGAAGAGATGAAGACCTAAGGCCATGGTGTGGCTGATGTGCTCAGTGTTCGGCCAGCTGTTGAGTGTGGGTTGGGAGGTGCAGGCTCAGGCTGTGGCAGACAGGGAATTAGTGCCCAGGCTAGACTGTATCATTGGGGTTCAGTCGAGTTTCGTGCAGGATGGTACTCATTTGTGGTTACTGGGTAGCCCCAGAGGGCAACGTTTTTCTTCTGGAGGGAAGACACAGTGCCACATAGTGGCTCCAGAATTCCCAAACTGGAAGGCTTGTGGGCCAGGAGTGTGAGGAAAAAATTCTGAGAACACAAGCCAGACTTAGATTTCGTGGTGAGAGGACGGCAGGCACCCTCTGCAGAGATGATTCGAGATCCCGTATGCTTGAAGACAGAGCTAGGATCAGACGTTGGCTTACGTCGGAGTTTCTGTCCATGACGGCCCCTTCATGAAGGGGACGGTGTCGCGAGGACATGGAGGTTTTCCCACGATGGGAATTGTGAGATGCTCCAAACCGCAATGATTCCTTCTGTGGGACAGTCGAGACCTGTGGGATGGCTCCAGGACATCCCATAAGGAAGTTATCCAGAGCAGGGTTCTAAGGATGGATGCCTGGGCAGCCTGCCTCCCATTCCAGGTGTCTCATAGCGCCAAGGCATGTTCGCCTGCTGGATCTAGGGGAGCAACCGAGGCGGGTGTGTTGAAATGGGTGAGTTGAGGATGGGTCATAATGTGCATTTGTGTCGATGTAGACCTTGGAATGGGGTCCTTGATCCGGGGCCTTGAGGGATGTTCATAACCGGAGGTTTTGATGGCCTCTAAAGAGTACGTTTCCTATGTAGAGAAGAGAATTGTTTTGATGAGTGCCTAAGGAATCTCCCATATGCTGGTATTGGAAACCAGGCCTCTGAGGAGAGATGACTGGAAACAAAAGCAATTGAGATGATTAGGGCCTAGGTGCCTGTCCGGTTCAATCTCTTTCCTGCGGATACGTGTCTAAGGATCTGAGGGGATGTAGTTGCTCAGCTTGTGTCAGATCGCCCCTGTTTGTCCTGGGCAGCCTATATATTGGGATGGCCACAGGACTTTGGAGTTTCTCCTAATCTATAGGGTTGTGGCCAATGGAATGGGCAGAAATCCCCTGGAGAGGGCAAGCACAGTTCTGAGTTTGGCTCTAGGGGCCCAGCCTTGAGGCTGTGTGGGCCAGGCCTGTGGGGACAAAAGTCTGAAAACACAAACTCCGCTTAGGATTGGGGACATAGGTATGGCACGCCCAATCTACAGACTGTGATAACACTTAGGGATATGAAAAAGGGTGAGTTTGAGGTGCTTGCTCAGGTTTTGTCTCTGGATTTGTATCAACAATGTGGGTGGAATGCTGGCGTGGCCTCATGGGTTGTGGATGGCTTTCCTTCTCTGAGGATTTGACCCGATCCCAAGAGTTTGGGTACATTCTGTGGGATGGGAGGAGTCTTTTCTGTTTTTTATTTTATTTAATTTTATATTTTATTTTATGTACCTCAAGTGTCCCAATAAAAGAGGGATTCCAGAGCAGAGTCCTTGGGAGGGACAACTGGATATTCCCACCTCTGTTTAAGTTTGGGGGCCTAGGGGCATGGCAAGTCCAATAGTCGGGCTCTTGATTCAGACACTGAGAGGCCTTCCTTGAGGACAGGGCTCATGCTGAGGGTCACAATGCCTATTTGTGCCCAACAAGGCCCTCTAGCATGGGAAGTGCCTCATGGGCCACGCTAGATTCTTCTACACTGAACGTTGGAGAATATGCCAACCACAAGGTTTCCAGCCATGGCGAAGGAAGAGTTGTGATTTCTGCATCACGTTCACCCCTGGACAGTGTTTGGAGTTTAGGTCTAGGTTCTGAAACCGAAAACTGAGGATGGAAGAGATGAAGACCTAAGGACCTGATGGGTCCAATGAGCTCAGTGTGCAGCCAGCTGTTGAGCGTAGGTCTGGACGTGTGGGCTCATGCTGTGTCAGACAAGGCATTAGACAGGGTAGACTGCATATTTGGGGTGCAGTCGAGTGGCGTTCAGTTGATCCTTATTCGGGTTTCTAGGTAGCTCCATAAGGCAACGTTTTTCTTCTGGAGGGCAGGCAGTGTGCTGCATTATGGCCCCAGTATTGCCAATCTGTAGGGCTTTTGGGGCAGGGGTGTGAGGACGGTAGTCTGAGAACACAAGCTAGGCTTAGTTTTGGGGGTGAGTGCACAGAAGGCACACTCTGCAGAGCTGAATCAAGATCTCATGCACCTGAAGTCAGGGCGAATATCAGACGTTTGCTCAGGTTGGAGTTTCTGTCCATGATGGCCCCTTTATAAAGTGGAGCGTCTCAAGAGGCCATGTAGATTTTCCCACAATGGGAGTTGTGAGATGCTCCAGACTGCAAAGATTCCTTCTGTGGGACACTTGAGACCTGTTGGATTGCTCTAGGATGTCCCATGTGGAACGACTCCAGAGTAGGGTTCTAAGGATGGATGCCTGGGCAGTCCGCCTCCCATTCTAGTTGTCTCCTAGCAACAAGGCAGGTTTGATCTGCAGGCCCTGGGGGAGAAACCAAGGGGGTTGAGTTGACATGGACTCTCCCGAGGATAGATCATAATGTGGGTTTAAGTCCATGGAGACCTTGGAATGGGGCGCTTGATCCGGGGCCCTGAAAGATTCTCCTAAACAGAGGTTTTTATAGAGCTCCAAAGAGTACATTTCCTATGTGGAGATGAGATATTTCTGATGAGTGCCTCAGTAATCCCCCGTATTCTGGTATTGGAAACCAGGCCTCTGAGGAGAGATGCCTGGAAACAAAAGCAATGGATCTGATTAGAGCCTAAGTGCCTGTCCAGTTCAATCTTATTCTATGGGGATATCTGTCTCTGGGTCTGAGTGGAGGTAGTTTCCTAACTTGTGAAAGATCATCCCTGTTTGTCCTGGGCAGCCAACACTATTCGGATGGCCTCGGGGAGTTTGGAGGATTCTCCTAATCTATAGGGTTGTGGCCAATTGAAATGGCAGAATTCCCCTGGAGAGGGAAGCCAGAGTCCTGAGGTGTGTCTCCAGGGGCCCCAGCTTGGATGGTGTGTGGGCCAGGACTGTGGGGACAGAAGTCTGAAAACACAAACTCAGCTTAGGTTTGGTATGTATGAAGGCTCAATCTACAGACAGTAAGAATTTTCCGGGCTATGAACAAAGGGCGAGTATGTGGCGCTTGCTCAAGCTTTTGTCTCTGGATTTTGTGTCAACGGTGGCCGTGGACTGTCCGGGTGTCCTCAAGGGCCATGGACAATTCTTTCTCTGGTGATTTGGCCTGATCGCATGGGGTTGGGATCATTCTGTGTATTGGAAGAGTCCTTTCTGTATTTTTTTTTTTTACCTCAGGTTTCCAATCAACGAGGGATTCCCGAGTAGAGCCCTGAGTAGGGGTGACTAGACATCTCGAACTCTGGTTGAGATTGGGGGACTAGGGGCTTGGCAAGCCCCATATGTGGGCTGTTGTTCCAGTCACTAAGAGGCTTTACATGCGGATAGGGCTCACGCTGAGGGTCACAATGTGTGTTTGTGCAAATTGTGGCCCTCAGGGATAGGTGGGGCCTCATAGTCCATGCTGCTTTCTCCTACAATGAACATTGGACAACATGCCAACCACTAGGTTTTTTGCCAAGGCGAAGGAGAAGTTCTATTCTTGCATCACGTTCACTCCTGAGCCGTGAGTGGAGATAATGTCTAGGTTCTGAAGTTGAAAACTGAGGTTGGGTAGAGATGATGGCCTAAAGCCATTGTGGGTGTGATATGCTCTGTGTACGGCCAGCTTTCTGGGTGTTGGACTGGAGGTCTGCCCTCAGGCTGTGTCAGACAGGGCTTTAGTGCACAGGCTAGACTGTATAATTGGGGTATGGTTGAGTGGCATGCAGGTTGTTACTCATTTGGCGTTTCTGGTTAGCCCTATAGGGCAACATTTTTCTTCTGGAGGGCAGGCAGAGTGCTGCATTGTGTCTCCAGAATTGCCAAACTGGAGGGGTGTGGCCAGGATTGTGAGGAAGAAAGTCTGAAAACACAAGCTAGCACGAGTTTTGGGACCAAGAGCATGGCAGGTCCACTCTGCAGAGGCTGAATCGAGATCTCCTGCAGTGAGGTCAGGGCGAGTATCACATGTTGCCTCAAGCTGGAGTTTGTGTCTATGACGGCCCATACATGAAGGGGGTGGGGGCGTCATGAGGCCAGGGAGGTTTCCCTACGCTGGGAGTTGTGAGCTGCTCCAAACTTCAAAGTTTTCTTCTTCAGGACAGTCGAGTACTATTGGATGGTCCCTTGATGCCCCATACAGAAAGACTCGAGAGCAGGGGCCTAAGCATGGATGCCGAGACATGCCAACTCACCTTCCCATTGCCTGGTCGAGACAAGGCACGCTCAATCTGCGGGCTCTTGGGTGAGATACCCAGAAGGCTGAGTTTAAATGGACTCTCCTGAGGATGAGTCATAATGTGGTTTAGTGGCCATGGAGACCTTGGAATGTGGCAGTATCTAAGGGACTCTGCAGGATTCTCCAACCCGAAGGGCTTGACACAACTCCAACAAGGAAGCTTCCCATGTGGAGATGAGAGGTCTTCTGTCTGGTGCCTCAGGAAAACCCCGTATGCTGGTCTTCGAACCCAGGCCTCTGAGGAGTGATACCTGGACACCAGAGCAAGAGTTCATAATAGGGCCTAGGGGCCTGTCTGGTTAAATCTTCTGTCTCTGCGGATATCTGTCTGTGTGTCTGCATGGAGGTAGTAGTTGCTCAGCTTGTGTCATAATGCCCCTATTTGTCCAGTGCGGCTTGCGGTAGTGGGATGTCCTTGGGGACCTTGAGGTTTCTACTATTTTGTAGAGTTGTGGCCAATGGAATGGGCAGTTTCTTAGGAGAGAGCAGGCACAGTTCTGTGGTGTGGCTCCAGAGACCACATCCTGGAGGCCGTGTGGGCCATGGCTGTGCAGACAGACATCCAAAAACCCTAACTCAGCTCAGGTTTGGGGCTGAGGTTACGGCAGGCCTGATCTACAGTCCATGAGTGGAGCTCCTCTGGATATGAAAGAAGGGTGAGAGGGAGGCAGTCAATCAGGCTTTTGTCTCTGGATGTTTTGTCCACAATGGCCGTTTAATGTAGGAGTTGCCTCATGGGTCGTAGAAGTCTCCCTCTCTGGTAGTTTGTTCAGCCCCCAAGAGTTTGGGGTCATTCTGTGGGAAGGGAAGTGTCCTGTTTTCTGCTTCATGTGTCCCCCCTGTAGAGGGAATCTAGAGCATAGCAGTGGGTACTGACAACTGGAATACTCGCCCTCTGGTTAAGCCTGGGGGCCTATGGATATGACAAGCCCCATATGCAAGATCTTGGTCCAGCCACTGAGAGGCGTTACTTTAATACGGGACTCATGCTGCAGGTCACAATGCATGTCTGTGCCCTAGGCGGCCCTCAAGCACTGGCGTGGCCTTTCGGACAATGCAGAATTTCCCACATTGAACGTCGGACAACATGCCAACCACAAGGTTTCTGGCCATGGGGAAGGAGGAATTCTAATTTCTGCATCACGTTCACCCCTGGGCAGTGATTGGAGATAAGGTCTAGGATCTGAAGCCTGAAAACCGAGGTTGGGAAGAGATGACGACCTACAGCCATAGCGGGTTCTATGTGTCCAGGTTGGGGCCAGCTGTCTGGGTGTCGTTTGGGATGTCTTGTCTCAGGCTGTGCCAGACAGGGCATTAGTATACAGGGTAGGCTGTATAATTGCTTTACAATCGAGTGGCATGCATTAGAAAATCATTTGGGGTTTCTTATTAGCAGCATAGGGCAAAGTTTTTCTTCTGGAGGGCAGGCAGAGTGCTGCATTGTGGCATCGGAATTCCCAAACTGGAGGGCTTGTGGGCCAGGAGAGTGAGGACGGAAGTCTGAGAACACAAGCTAGGCTTAGGTTTCGGGGCAAGGACATGGCAGGCACACTCTGCAGAGCTGAATTGAGATCTCATGCATCTGAAGTCAGGTCGAGGATCAGACTTTGGCTCAGGTTTGAGTTTCTGTCCATGTTGGCCCCTTCATGAAGGGGGGACATTATGAGGCCATGGGGGTTTTCCCACTATTGGAGTTGTGAGATGCTCCAAACCGCAAGGATTCCTTCTGTGGGACAATTAAGTTTTGTTGGATGGCTTCAGGACGTCTTATAAGGTATTTTTCCAGAACAGGGTTCTAAGTATGGATGCCTGGGCAGCCAGCCTCACATTCCAATTGTCTCCTAGCAACAAGAAACGTTTGATCTGCTGGCTTGGGGTAGCAACAGAGGGGGCTGAGTTGAAATGGACTTTCCTGAGGATGGTCTTAATGTTGGTTTGAGTCCATGGAGACCTTGGTATGGGGCAGTGGCACCAGGGCCCTGAAGGATTCTCCTAACCAGAGGTTATGACAAAGCTCCAATGAGCAAGTTTTCCATGGGGAGACGAGATTTGTTCTTATTGGTGCCTCAGGAAACCACCATATGCTGGTATTGGAAACGAGGCCTCTGAGGAGAGATGCCTAAAAACCAAAGCAATGGATCTGATTAGGGCCTAGGGGCCTGTCCGGTTCAATATTCTTCTCTGGGGACATCTGTTGTCTGAGTGGAGGTAGTTGCTCAGCTGATTTGAGATCACCCCTTTTTGTCCTGGGCGGCCAACACTAATGGGATGGCCTCGGTGACTTTGGAGGTTTTTCCTCATTTGCAAGGTTGTGGCCAATGGAATGGGAAGAATTTCCTTGAAAGGGAAGCACAGTCCTGAGGTGTGGCTCCAGGGACCCAAGTGTGGAGCGTGTGTGGTCCAGGGCTATTTGGACAAAAGTCTGAAAACACAAACTCCACTTAGGTTGGGGGATGTAGGTATGGCCGGCCCGATCTATAGACCGTGAGGAGAACTCATCGGGATATGAACAAAGGGCGAATG
Organism: Mustela nivalis; assembly: GCF_964662115.1. Lineage (NCBI taxonomy): Eukaryota > Metazoa > Chordata > Mammalia > Carnivora > Mustelidae > Mustela > Mustela nivalis. The sequence continues at coordinate 54,712 of NW_028135759.1, read as the reverse complement.
TGAGGTGCTGGCTCATGCTTTTTTTTTTTTTTTTCTGGAAATGTGTCACCGATTGCCATGGAATGTCGGGGTGTCCTCATGGGCCATGGATGAGACTCCTTTTCTGGGTATTTGACCTGATCCCAAGAGTTTGGGGTCATTCTGTGGGAAGGGAGGATGCCTTTCTTGTTTTTTTGTTTATTTTTTTATTATTATTTTTTTTTTTACCTAAGGTGGACCACCAAAAGAGGGATTCAAGAGCAGAGTCCTGGCGAGGGGCGACTGGACAACCAGACCTCTGGTTAACATTGGGATCTAAGAACATGGCAATCCCCATATGTGGGCTCTTGGTCCAGACACTGAGAGGCCTTCCTTGAGAATAGGTCTCACACTGAGTTTCACAATGTGTTTTTGTGCCCAAGGAGCCCCTCAAGTCAGGGCGTGGCCTAATGTACCATGCTGGTTTCTCCTACACGGAACGTTGGACAATATGGCAACCACAAGTTTTCTGGCCATGGGGAAGAAGGAGTTCTAATTTCTGCAACACTTTCACTCCTGGACTGTGATTGGATTTAAGGTCTAGGTTCTGAAGCCTGAAAACTGAGGTTGGGAAGAGATGAAGACCTAAGGCCATGGTGTGGCTGATGTGCTCAGTGTTCGGCCAGCTGTTGAGTGTGGATTGGGAGGTGCAGGCTCAGGCTGTGGCAGACAGGGAATTAGTGCCCAGGCTAGACTGTATCATTGGGGTGCAGTCGAGTTTCGTGCAGGATGGTACTCATTTGTGGTTACTGGGTAGCCCCAGAGGGCAACGTTTTTCTTCTGGAGGGAAGACACAGTGCCACATAGTGGCTCCAGAATTCCCAAACTGGAAGGCTTGTGAACCAGGAGTGTGAGGAAAAAATTCTGAGAACACAAGCCAGACTTAGATTTCGGGGTGAGGGGACGGCAGGCACCCTCTGCAGAGATGATTCGAGATCCCGTATGCCTGAAGACAGAGCTAGGATCAGACGTTGGCTTACGTCGGAGTTTCTGTCCATGACGGCCCCTTCATGAAGGGGACGGTGTCGCGAGGACATGGAGGTTTTCCCACGATGGGAATTGTGAGATGCTCCAAACCGCAATGATTCCTTCTGTGGGACAGTCGAGACCTGTGGGATGGCTCCAGGACATCCCATAAGGAAGTTATCCAGAGCAGGGTTCTAAGGATGGATGCCTGGGCAGCCTGCCTCCCATTCCAGGTGTCTCATAGCGCCAAGGCATGTTCGCCTGCTGGATCTAGGGGAGCAACCGAGGCGGGTGTGTTGAAATGGGTGAGTTGAGGATGGGTCATAATGTGCATTTGTGTCGATGTAGACCTTGGAATGGGGTCCTTGATCCGGGGCCTTGAGGGATGTTCATAACCGGAGGTTTTGATGGCCTCTAAAGAGTACGTTTCCTATGTAGAGAAGAGAATTGTTTTGATGAGTGCCTAAGGAATCTCCCATATGCTGGTATTGGAAACCAGGCCTCTGAGGAGAGATGACTGGAAACAAAAGCAATTGAGATGATTAGGGCCTAGGTGCCTGTCCGGTTCAATCTCTTTCCTGCGGATACGTGTCTAAGGATCTGAGGGGATGTAGTTGCTCAGCTTGTGTCAGATCGCCCCTGTTTGTCCTGGGCAGCCTATAATATTAGGATGGCCTCAGGACTTTGGAGTTTCTCCTAATCTATAGGGTTGTGGCCAATGGAATGGGCAGAAATCCCCTGGAGAGGGCAAGCACAGTTCTGAGTTTGGCTCTAGGGGCCCAGCCTTGAGGCTGTGTGGGCCAGGCCTGTGGGGACAAAAGTCTGAAAACACAAACTCCGCTTAGGATTGGGGACATAGGTATGGCACGCCCAATCTACAGACCGTGATAACACTTAGGGATATGAAAAAGGGTGAGTTTGAGGTGCTTGCTCAGGTTTTGTCTCTGGATTTGTGTCAACAATGTGGGTGAAATGCTGGCGTGGCCTCATGGGTTGTGGATGGCTTTCCTTCTCTGAGGATTTGACCCGATCCCAAGAGTTTGGATACATTCTGTGGGATGGGGAAAGTCTTTTCTGTTTTTTATTTTATTTTATTTTATGTTTTATTTTATGTACCTCAAGTGTCCCAATAAAAGAGGGATTCCAGAGCAGAGTCCTTGGGAGGGACAACTGGATATCCCCACATCTGTTTAAGTTTGGGGGCCTAGGGGCATGGCAAGTCCAATAGGCGGGCTCTTGATTCAGACACTGAGAGGCCTTCCTTGAGGACAGGGCTCATGCTGAGGGTCACAATGCCTATTTGTGCCCAAAAAGGCCCTCAAGCATGGGAAGTGCCTCATGGGCCACGCTGGATTCTCCGACACTGAACGTTGGAGAATATGCCAACCACAAGGTTTCCAGCCATGGCGAAGGAAGAGTTGTGATTTCTGCATCACGTTCACCCCTGGATAGTGATTGGAGTTTAGGTCTAGGTTCTGAAACCCGAAAACTGAGGTTGGGAAGAGATGAAGACCTAAGGACCTGATGGGTCCAATGAGCTCAGTGTGCGGCCAGCTGTTGAGCGTAGGTCTGGAGGTGTGGGCTCATGCTGTGTCAGACAAGGCATTAGACAGGGTAGACTGCATATTTGGGGTGCAGTCAAGTGGCGTTCAGTTGATCCTTATTCGGGTGTCTAGGTAGCTCCATAAGGCAACGTTTTTCTTCTGGAGGGCAGGCAGTGTGCTGCATTATGGCCCCAGTATGGCCAATCTGTAGGGCTTTTGGGGCAGGGGTGTGAGGACGGTAGTCTGAGAACACAAGCTAGGCTTAGTTTTGGGGGTGAGTGCACAGAAGGCACACTCTGCAGAGCTGAATCAAGATCTCATGCACCTGAAGTCAGGGCGAATATCAGACGTTTGCTCAGGTTGGAGTTTCTGTCCATGATGGCCCCTTTATAAAGTGGAGCGTCTCAAGAGGCCATGTAGATTTTCCCACAATGGGAGTTGTGAGATGCTCCAGACTGCAAAGATTCCTTCTGTGGGACACTTGAGACCTGTTGGATGGCTCTAGGATGTCCCATGTGGAACGACTCCAGAGTAGGGTTCTAAGGATGGATGCCTGGGCAGCCCGCCTCCCATTCTAGTTGTCTCCTAGCAACAAGGCAGGTTTGATCTGCAGGCCCTGGGGGAGAAAACAAGGGGGTTGAGTTGACATGGACTCTCCCGAGGATAGATCATAATGTGGGTTTAAGTCCATGGAGACCTTGGAATGGGGCGCTTGATCCGGGGCCCTGAAAGATTCTCCTAAACAGAGGTTTTTATAGAGCTCCAAAGAGTACATTTCCTATGTGGAGATGAGATTTTTCTGATGAGTGCCTCAGTAATCCTCCATATTCTGGTATTGGAAACCAGGCCTCTGAGGAGAGATGCCTGGAAACAAAAGCAATGGATCTGATTAGAGCCTAAGTGCCTGTCCAGTTCAATCTTATTCTATGGGGATATCTGTCTCTGGGTCTGAGTGGAGGTAGTTTCCTAACTTGTGAAAGATCATCCCTGTTTGTCCTGGGCAGCCAACACTATTCGGATGGCCTCGGGGAGTTTGGAGGATTCTCCTAATCTATAAGGTTGTGGCCAATGGAAATGGCAGAACTCCCCTGGAGAGGGAAGCCACAGTCCTGAGGTGAGGCTCCAGGGGCCCCAGCTTGGATGGTGTGTGGGCCAGGACTGTGGGGACAGAAGTCTGAAAACACAAACTCAGCTTAGTTTTGGGGATGTATGTATGAAGGCTTGATCTACAGAACGTGAGAATTTTCCGGGCTATGAACAAAGGGCGAGTATGTGGCGCTTGCTCAGGCTTTTGTCTCTGGATTTTGTGTCAACGGTGGCCGTGAATGTCGGGGTGTCCTCAAGGGCCATGGACAATTCTTTCTCTGGTGATTTGGCCTGATCCCAAGGGGTTGGGATCATTCTGTGGATGGGAAAAGTCCTTTCTGTATTTTTTTTTTTTACCTCAGGTGTCCCACCAAAGAGGGATTCCAGAGCAGAGCCCTGAGTCGGGTGACTAGACATCTCGAACTCTGGTTGAGATTGGGTGACTAGGGGATTGGCAAGCCCCATATGTGGGCTGTTGTTCCAGTCACTAAGAGGCTTCACATGAGGATAGGGCTCACGCTGAGGGTCACAATGTGTGTTTGTGCAAATTTTGGCCCTCAGGGATAGGTGGGACCTCATAGTCCATGCTGCTTTCTCCTACAATGAACGATGGACAACATGCCAACCACAAAGTTTCTTGCCATGGCGAAGGAGAAGTTCTGATTCTTGCATCACGTTCATTCCTGAGCAGTGAGTGTAGATAAGGTCTAGGTTCTGAAGGTGAAAATTGAGGTTGGGTAGAGATGATGGCCTAAAGCCATTGTGGGTATGATATGCTCAGTGTACGGCCAGCTGTCCTGGTGTTGGACTGGAGGTCTGCCCTCAGGCTGTGTCAGACAGGGCTTTAGTGCACAGGCTAGACTGTATAATTGGGGTATGGTCGAGTGGCATGCAGGTTGTTACTCATTTGGCGTTTCTGGTTAGCCCTATAGGGCAACATTTTTCTTCTGGAGGCCAGGCAGAGTGCTGCATTGTGTCTCCAGAATTTCCAAACTGGAGGGGTATGGCCAGGATTCTGAGGACGGAAGTCTGAGAACACAAGATAGGCTTAGGTTTCAAGGCGAGGGCCCAGCAGGCACACTCTCAAGTGCTGAATCGAGATCTCGTGCTTCTGAATTCAGGGCGAGGATCAGACTTTGGCTTAGGATGGCGTTTCTGTCCATGATGGCCCATTTATGAAGGTGTGGGGCATCATGAGGAAATGGAGGTTTTCTCACAGTGTTATTGTGTGATGCTTCAAACCACAAGGATTCATTCTGCGAGACAGTCAAGACAGGTTGGTTGGAATCAAGACGTCCCATAAAGAAGTTCTCCAGAGCAGGGTTCTAAGGATGGATGCCTGGGCAGCCCGCCCCCCATTCTAACTGTCTCCTAGTGACAAGGAAGGTTTGATCTGCTGGCTCTGGGTGAGCAGCCGAGTGGGCTGATTTGAAATGGACTCTCCTGAGAATGGTTCATAATGTAAGTTTGTGTCCTTGGAGACCTTGGGATTGGGCCATGGTGGCAGCGCCCTGAAGGATCCTCCTAACCTGAGGTATTGACACAGCTCCAAAGAGCAAGTTTCCCATGTGGAGATGAGATCTGTTCTGATTGTTTCCTTAGGAAACCCCCATATTCTGATATTGGAAACCAGGCCTCTGAGGAGAGATACCTAGAAACCAAAGCAATGCATCAGAAGTTGGCTCAGGTTGGAGTTTCTGTCTATGATGGCCCCTTTATAAAGGGGAGCATCTCATGAGGCCATGTAGGTTTTCCCACGATAGGAGTTGTGAGATGCTCCAATCTGCAAGGATTCCTTCTGTGGGACAGTCAAGACCTGTTGGAAGGCTCCAGGACATCCCATATGGAACGGCGCCAGAGCAGGATTCCATGGATGGATGCCTAGAGAGTCTGCTTTGCATTCCAGTTGTCTCCTAGCGACAAGGCAGGTTTGATATTCTGCCTCTGGGGGAGTAATCGATGGGGCTGAGTTGAAATGTACTCTCCTGCCGAATGGTCATAATGCGGGTATGTGTCCATGGAGACCTTGGAATAGGGCGGTTGCTCCGGCTACCTGAAGGTTTCTCCTAACTGGAGCCTTTTACAGAGCTCCAAAGGATAAGTTTCCCATGTGAAGACAAGATTTGTTCTGATTGGTATCTCTGGAATCCCCCATATGCTGGTATTGGAAAACAGGCCTCTGAGGAGAGATGCTTAGAAAAAAAAGCAATGGAACCAATTACATTCTAGGGGCCAGTCCAGTTTAATCTTCTTCTCTTGGGTTATCTGTCTACGGGTGAGTTGACGTCGTTGCTCAGCTTGTGAGAGATCGCCCCTCTTTGTCCTGGGTGGCCTACACTATTGGAATGGCCTCTGGGACTTTGGAGGTTTCTCCTTATCTGTAGGGTTGTGGCCAATGGAATGGGAAGAATTTCCTTGGAGAGGGCAGGCACAGTCCTGAGGTGTGGCTCCAGGGGCCTCAGTCTGGAGGGTGTGTGGGACAGGGATGTCAGGATAGAAGTCTGAAAACACAAACTCGGCTTAGGTTTGGGGACGTAGGTATGGCAGGCCCAATCTATAGACTATGAGGAGAATTTTTTGGGCTATGACCTAAGGGTGAGTGTGAACGCTTGCTGAAGCTTATGTCTCTGGATTTTGTGTCAATAGTGGCCGTGGAATGTCGGGCTGGCCTCATGGGCCATGGACGAGTCTTTCTCTCTGGACCCCAATCACTTGGGATGGCCCAATCCCAAGTGATTGGGGTCATTCTGTGAGTGGGAGGAGTCCTTTCTGTGTTTATTTACCTCAAATGTCCCACCAAAGAGGGATTCCAGAGCAGAGCCCTGAGTAGGGGTGACTAGATGTCTCTACCTCTGGTTAAGATTGGGTGACTTGGGGCATGGCAGGCCCCATATGCGGGCTCATGGTCCAGCCACTGAGAGGCTTTACTTGAGGACAGGGCTCAAACTGAGGGTCCCAATGTGTGTTTGAGCCCACCGCAGCTCTTAAGCATAGGCAGGGCCTCAGGGACCCTACACTACCCTCAGGGGCCCTACTACTACCCCTGTAGGCCCTACAGGGGTCCTACACTGAACGTTGGACAAGATGCCAACCACAAGATTCTGGCGAGAGGGAAGGAGGAGTTCTGATTTCTGCATCACGTTCACCCATGGGAAGTGAGTAGAGATAAGGTCTAGGATTCTGTAGCCTGAAAACCGAAGTTGGAAAGAGATGGCGACCTAAGGCCATGGCGGTTCAGATGTTCTCAGTGTACTGCATGCTGTCTGGGTGTCGGTTGGGAATTCAGGCCTCAGGTTCTGTCAGAAAGGGCATTAGTGCACAGGCTAGACTATATAATTGGTGTACAGTTGAGTGACGTGCAGGTTTATCCTCATTGGAGGTTTCTGGGTAGACCCATAGGGCAATATTTTTCTTCTAGAGGGCAGGCAGAGTGCAGCACTGTGTCATCGGAAATCCCAAAATAGAGGGCGTGTGGTCCAGGAGAGTGAGGACGGAAGTCGGAGAACACTAGCTACGCTTAGGTTTTGGGGTGAGGGCACAGCAGGTACACTCTGAAGAGCTGAATCAAGATCTCGTGCATCTGAAGTCAAGGCGAAGATCAGCTGTTGGCTCAGGTTGGAGTTTCTTTCCATGATCTGCCTTCATGAAGATTGGGGGCATCATGTGACCTTGGAAGCTTTCCATGATATGAGTTGTTAGGTGGTCCATGCACAAGGACTCCTGTGGGACAGTCGAGACCTGTTGGATGGCTCAAGGATGTCCCATAAGGAATGACGCAAGAGCAGGGTTCTAAGGATGGATGCCTGAAGAGCCCAACTCGCATTTCAATTGTCTCCTAGCGACAAGGCAGGTTCAATCTGCTGGCTCTGGAGTAGCAACCGAGGGGGTTTAGTTGAAATGGACTCTCCTGAGGATGGGTCATAATTTGGGATTGTGTCCATGGAGATATTCAAATGGGGCAGTGGCTCCAGTGACCTGAAGTTTTCTCCTAACTGGAGGTTATGACACAGCTCCATAGAGCAAGATTCCCATGTGGAGACGAGATTTTTTCTGATAGGTAGCTCTGGAAACCCCCTTATGCTGGTATTGGAATCCAGGCCTCTGAGGAGAGATGCCTGAAAACAAAAACAATGGATCCAATTAGGGCCTAGGTGCCTGTCTTGTTCAATATTCTTTTCTATGGATATCTGTCTAAGGTTCTGATTGGAGGTAGTGGCTCAGCTTGTGCCAGAGGGTCCCTGTATGTCCAGGACATCCTACACTATTGGGATGGCCTCAGAGATTTTGGATGATTCTCCTAATCTGTCAGGTTGTGCCACATGAATGAGCAGAATTCCCTTGGAGAGGGCAGGCACAGTCCTGAGGTGTGGCTCCATGGGGCCCAGCCTTTAGAATGTGTGGGTGAGGACAATGGAGACAGAAGTCTGAAAACACAAACTAGGCTTAGGTTTGGGGACATAGGTATGGAAGGCCCGATCTACAGACCTTGAGAATTTTGGGGGCTCTGAACAAAGGGCAAGTGTGTGGCGCTTTTTCAGGTTTTTGTCTCCGGATTTTGTGTCAATGGTGGCCGTGGAATGTCAGGCTGGCCTCATCGACCATGGACGAGTATTTCTCTCTGTGGATTTGGCCAGATTCCAAGTGTTTGGGGTCATTCTTTGGATGGTAGGAGTCCTTACTTTTTTTTTTTTCTTTATCTTGGTTTTTTTTTTTTTTTTTTTTTTTTTTTTTTTTTTTTTTTTTTTTTTTTTTACCTTATGTGTCCCACCAAAGAGGGATTCCAGAAAAGAGCTCTGAATAAGGTTGACTAGACTTCTCAAGCTCTGGCTAGGATTGGGGGAGTAGGGGCATGCCAAGTCCCATATGCAGGCTCTTGGTCCAGCCCCGGAGAGGCTTTACTTGAGGCCAGGGTTCATGCTTAGGGTCCTAATGTGTGTTTGTGCCCATCGCAGCCCTCAAGCATGTCTGAGGCCTCATGGGCCATGCTGGGTTCTCATATACTGAACGTTGGACAACATGCCAACCACAAGGTTTCTGGTCATGGGGAAGGTGAAGTTCTGATTTCTGCATCACGTACATCACTTAGTTGTGAGTGGAGATAATGTCTAGGTTCTGAAGCCTGAAGACCAAGGTTGGGAAGAGATGATGACCTAAGGCCATGGCATGTTCGATGTGTTCAGTGTGAGGCCAGGTGTCTGGGTGTCGGTCACAAGGTCTGGGGTCAGGCTGTGTCAGACAGGGCATTAGTGCCCAGGCTAGACTGTATAATTGGGGTACAGTCTAGAGAATTGCAGGTTGATCCTCATTTGATGTTTCTGGGTAGACCCCTAGGGCAAAGTCTCTCTTCTGGAGGGCAGGCAGAGTGCTGCATTTTGTCTCCAGAATTCCCAAAGTGGAAGGCTTGTGGGCCAGGAGTGTTAGGACGGAAGTCTGAGAACGTGAGCTGGCTTAGGTTTTGGGGCGAGGGCAAGGCAGGCACACTCTGCAGAGCTGAATTGAGATCTCATGCATCTGAAGTCAGGGCGAATCAGACGGGAGTTTCTGTCCATGATGTCCTCTACCTGAAGGTGGAGGCATCACAAGGCCATGGAGGTTTTCCCACGGTGCGAGTGTGTGATGCTGCAAACCACAAGGATTCCTTCTGCAGGACAGTTGAGACCTGTTGAATGGATCAAGGACACCCCATTAGGAATTTCTCCAGAGCAGAGTTCTAACAACAGATACCTGGGCAACGAACTCGCATTCCAATTGTCTCCTAGTGACAAAGCAGGTTTGATCTGCTGGCACTGGGTGAGCAACCGCCAGGTTTGAGTTGAAATGGACTCTCCTGAGGATGGGTCATAATGTGGGATTGTGTCCATTGAGACATTGGAATGGGGCGGTGGCTCCAGTGACGTGAAATTTTCTCCTAACTGGAGGTTTTGACACAGTTCCATATAGCATGATTCCCATGTGGCATGCGATTTGTTCTGATTGGTAGCTCCAGAAAACCCCATGTGCTGGTATTGGAATCCAGGCCTCTGAGGAGAGATACGTGAAAACAAAAGCAATGGATCCGTTTAGGGCCTAGGTGCCTGTCATGTTCAATCTTCTTTTCTATGGATATCTATCTACAGGTCTGATTGGAGGTAGTGGCTCAGCTTGTGGCAGATGGTCCCTGTTTGTCCCGGACATCCTACAATATTGGGGTGGCCTCGGGGACTTCGGATGTTTCTCCTAATCTGTCAGGTTGTGCCAAAGGAATGAGCAGAATTCCCATGGAGAGGGCAGGCACAGTCCTGAGGTGTGGCTCCATGGGGCCAAGCCTTGAGGGTGTGTGGGCCAGAACAATGGAGACAGAAGTCTGAAAACACAAACGTGGCTTAGGTTTGGGGACATAGGTATGGCAGGCCCGATCTACAGACCGTGAGAATTTTTCAGGCTTTGAACAAAGGGCGAGTGTGTGGCGCTTTTTCAGGCTTTTGTCTCCGGATTTTGTGTCAATGGTGGCCGTGGAATGTCAGGATGGCCTCATCAGCCATGGACGAGTATTTCTCTCTGTGAATTTGGCCCAATTCCAAGTGTTTGCGGTCATTCTTTGGACGGTAGGAGTCCTTTCTCTATTTTTTTTTTAACCTCATGTGTCCCACCAAGGAGGGATTCTAGAGAAGAGATCTGAGTAGGGGTGACTAGACTTCTCAAGCACTGGTTAAGGCTTGGGGAGTAGGGGCATGGTAATCTCCATATGTGGGCTCTTGGTCCAGCCCCGGAGAGGCTTTACTTGAGGCCAGGGATCATGCTTAGGATCCTAATGTGTGTTTGTGCCCATCGCAGCCCTCAAGCATGTCTGAGGCCTCATGGGCCATGCTGGTTTCTCCTACACTGCACGTTGGACAACATGCCAACCACAGGGTTTCTGGTCATGGGGAAGGAGGAGTTCTGATTTCTGCATCACGTACACGGCATGGCAGTGGGTAGAGATAAGGTCTAGATTCTGAAGCCTGAAAACCGAGGTTGGTAAGAGATGACAACCTAAGGCCATGGTGGGTCCGATGCACTTAGTGTGCGGCCAGATGTCTGTGTCCATCATGAGGTCTGGGCTCAGGCTGTGTCAGGCAGGGCATTAGTCCCCAGGCTAGACTGTATAATTGGGGTACAGTCGAGTGATGTGAAGGTTGGTCCTCATTTGGGGTTTCTGGTTGGCCCCATAGGGCAAAGATTTTCTTCTGGAGGGCAGGCAGAGTGCTGCATTCTGGCTCCAGAATTGCCAACTTCAGGGCTTGTGGGCCAGGTGTTTTAGGACAGAAGTCTGAGAACACATGTTCAGCTTTGAATTCGCAGCGGTGACATGGCAGGCACACTCTACAGACCTGAAATGAGATCTCGTGCATCTGAAGTCAGGGCGAGGATCAGATGTTGGCTTAGGTTGGAGTTTCTGTACATGATGTCCGCTTCATGAAGGTGGGGGGGGCATCAGGAAACCATGGAAGATTTCCAACTTTGTGAGTGTGTGATGCTCCAAACCACAAGGATTCCGTCAGCGGGACAGTCACGACCTTTTGGATGGATCAAGGACGTCCCATAAGAAATGCTCCAAAGCACAGTTCTAATGATGGATGCCTGGGCAGTCCAACTTGCATTCCAGTTGTGTGCTAGTGAAAAGGAGGATTTGATCTGCTGTCACTGGGGGAACAACCGAGGGGGCTGAATTGAAATGGAATCTCATGAGGATCAGTCGATGTGGATTTGTGTCCATGGATCCCTTGGAATGGGGCAGTGGCTCTGTTGCCCTGAAGAATTCTCCTAACCTGAGGTTTTGATGCAGCTCCAAAGAGCAAGTTTCCCATGTAGAGACGAGATTTGTTCTGAAACCCCCACAACCTGGTATTGGAAACCAAGCATCTGGGGAACAATGCCTGGAATCCAAAGCAATGGATCTGATTACGGTCTAGGGGCCTGTCCTTTTCAATATTCTCCTCTGAGTGTCTCTGTCTAAGATTCAGAATGGAGGTCACTGCTCAGCTTGTGTCAGATCACCCATGTTTGTTGGGGGAGGCCAACACTATTGGACTGGTCTTGGAAATTGGAGGTTTCTCCTAATCTGTAAGGTTGTGGCAAATGAAACGGGCAGAGTTCCCTTGGAGAGCACTGGCACAGTCCTTAGGTGTGACACCACCTTTCTGGGTGTCATCCAGGAGGTCCAGGCTCAGGCTGTGTCAGACAGGGCATTAGTGCCAAGCTTAGACTGTATAATTGGAGTAAAGTTGAGTGGCATGCAGGTTGATCCTCATTTGGCGTTTCTGGGTAGCCCCAGGGGCAACGTTTTTCTTCTGGAGGGAAGGAAGAGTGCTGCATTGTGGCGACGGAATTCTCACACTGGAGGGCTTGTGGGCCAGAATTGTGAGGAAGGAAGTGTGAGAACACAAGCTAGGCTTAGGTTTTGGGTCAAGATCATGGCAGGCACACTCTGTAGAGCTAAATCTAAATCTCATGCATCTGAAGTCAGGGCGAGGATCAGACGTAGGCTCAGGTTGAAGTTTCTGTTCAGGATGGCCCCTTCATGATGGTGGGGGGCATCATGTGGCTATGGAGACTTTCCCACGATTGGCATTGTATGTTGCTCCAATCGGCAAGGATTCCTTCTACGGGACAGTCGAGACCGGTCAGATTGCTCCAGGACGTCCCATGCGGAACCACGACAGTGCAGGGTTCTAAGGATGGATTCCTGGAGTGCCCGCCTCACATTCCTATTGTCTCCTAGTGACAAGGCAGGTTCGATCTGCTTCTTTTGGGGAGCAACCAAAGGGGATGTGTTGAAATGGACTCGCCTGAGGATGGGACATAATGTGGGTTTGTGTCCATGGAGACCTTGGAATTGGGTGTTGGCTGCTGGGACCTGAAGGTTTCCCTTAACTGGAGGTTGTGACACAGCTCCAAAATGCATGTTTCCCATGTGGAAATGAGATTTGTTCAGACTGGTACCTCCAGAAGAACACATATGCTGGTATTGGAAACCAGGCCTCTGAGGAGAGATGCCTGGAATCAAAAGCAATGGATCTGATTAGGTCCTAGGTGCCTGTCCGGTTCAATCTTCTTCTCTGGGGTTATCTGTCTATGGATCTGAGTTGAGGTAGTTGCTCATCTTGGGACAGATCACCCTGTTTGCCCAGAGTGGCCAACACTATTGGGATGGCCTCAGGGACGTTGGAGTGTTCTCCTAATCTTTAGGGTTGTGGCCAATGGAATGGGCAGAATTTGCTTGGAGAAGGCAGGCACAGTCCTGAGGCATGGCTCCAGGGGCCCCAGCCTGGAGGGTGTGTGGGCCAGGACAGTGGGGACAGAAATCTGAAAACCCAAACTCAGCTTAGGTTTGGGGACGTAGGTATGACAGGCCTGATCTATAGACCGTGAGGAGAATTTTTCAGGCTATGAACAAAGGGCAAGTGTGAGGCATATCTCCAGGCTTTTGTCTCTAGATTTTGTGTCAATGGTGGCCATGGAATGACGGGATGGCCTCTTTGGCCATGGATGATTCTTTCTCTTTTAAGATTTGGTCAGATCCCAAGTTTTGGGGCTCATTCAGGGGATGGAGGAGACCCTTCGATATTTTTTTCCTCAGGGGTTCCAGAGCACAGACCTGAATAGGGGTGACTAGACCTCTCAACCTCTCATTAATATTGGGGGACTAGGGATGGCAATGCGGGTTCTTGGTCCAGCCCCTGAGAGGCTTTACTTGAGGACAGGGCTCACACTGAGGGTCCCAATGTGTTTGTGCCCATTGCGGTTCTCAAGCATGGGCGGGGACTCATGGGCTACGCTGGATTCTCCTACACTGAACGTTGGAAAACATGCCAACCACAAGGTTTCTTGCCTTGAGGAAGAAGGAGTTTCATTTCTGCATCACGTTCACCCCTGGGTAGTGAGTATATATAAGGTCTAGGTTCTGAAGCCTGAAAACCAAGGTTGGGAAGAGATGATGACCTAAAGCCATGGCGGGTCTGATGTGCTCAGTGTACAGCCAGCTGGCTGGGTGTCGGTTGGGAATTCAGACCTCAGGCTGTGCAAGACAGGGCATTAACGCCGAAGCGAAACTGTATAATTGGGGTAGAGTCAAGTGGCATGCAGGTTGATCCTCATTTGGTGTTTCTGGTTAGCCTCATAGGACAACGTTTCTCTTCTGGAGGGCAGTCAGAGTGCTGCATTGTGTCTCTCCAGAATTCCCTAACTGGAGGGCTGGTGGGCTCGGAGTGTGAGGACGTAGTCTGAGAACAATAGCTAGGTTTTGCTTCGGGGCGGGGTTTCGGCAGGCACACTCTGCAGAGTTGAATCAAGATTTCGTGCATCTGAAGTCAGGGCGAGGATTAGACGTTGGCTCAGGTTGGAGTTTCTGTCCAAGGTGGCTCTTTCATGAAGGGGACGGTGCACCACGAGGCCACAGAGCTTTTCCCATGATGGGAGTTGTGAGGTGCTCCAAAGCGCAAGGATTCCTTCTGCAAGACAGCTGTGACCTGTTGGATGGCTCCAGGACGTCCCATATGGAATTACTTCAGAGTAGTTTTCTACAGATGGATGCCTAGCCAGCCCGCCTCACATTCCAATTGTCTCCTAGTGACAAGATAGGTTCGATCTGCTGGCTCTAGGGGAGCACCCAAGGGCACTGAGTTGAAATAGACTCTCCTGCAGATGGGTCCTAATGTGGGATTGTGTCCATGGAGACCTTGGAATGAGGTGGTGGCACCGGGGCCCTGAAGGATTTTCCTAGCCGGAGGTTTTGACACAGCTTGAAAGAGCACGTTTCCCATGTGGAGAAGACATTTGTTCTGACTGATGACTCAGGAAACCCCCATATGGTGGTATTGAAAACCAGGCCTCTGAGGTTCTGACATAGCTCCACGAGCAAGTTTCCAATGTGCAGACAAGACTTGCTCTGAAGGGGCCTCTGGAAACCCCATAGGCTGGTATTGGAAACCAGGCCTCTGAGAAGAGATGCCTGGAAACCAAAGCAATGGATCAAATTAGGGCCTAGGGGCCTGTCCAGTTCAATGTTCTTCTCTGGGGACATCTGTCTCCGAGTTGGTGTGGAGCTAGTTGCTCAGCTAGTGTCAGATCACCCCTGTTTGTTCCAAGCGGCCTACAATATTGGTACGGTCCCAGGGACATTGGAGATTTCTCCTGATTTATATGGTTGTGGCCAATGGAATATGAAGAATTCCCTTTGAGAGGGCAGGAACAATCCTGAGGTGTGGTTCCAGGGGCCCTAGCCTGGAGGGTGTGTGTTTTCAGACAACTGACCAAACAGCCCAGGCCTACACAACCTACAGGATCAGGCCCCTGGAGCCAAACCTGTGGACTGTACTTGCCCTCTCCAAGGGAATTGTGTGTGCCCATTCCAATGGCCACAACCCTTCTAATAGGATAAACCTCCAAAGTCCCTGATTCATCTCAATAGTGGTGACTTCCCAGGAAAAACAGGGGCAATCAGAGCCCAACTGAGCACCTACCTGCACTCAGACCCATAGACAGTTGTCCCCAGAGGTAAAAAGGAAAGAACAGGCCCCTAGGCACTAATCAGATCCATTGCTTTGGTTTCCAGGCATCTCTCCTCAGAGGCCTGGATTTCAAAAGCAGCATATAGCTGTTTCTTGACCCACACATCAGAAAACATCTCATCTACACATGGGAAACTTGCACTTTGGGGCTGTGTCAAAGCCTCTGTTTAGGAGAACCCTTTAGGGCCCCAGTGCCACCGCTTCATTCCAAGGTCTCCATAGACACAAAAGCACGTTAGGACCCATCCCCAGGGGTGTCCATTTCAACTCAGCGTCCTCGGTTGCTCCCCACAGATCCAGGAGATCTAACCTGTCTTGTTGCTAGGAGACAATTGGAATGCGAGGTGGGCTACCCAGCCATCCATCCTTAGAACCCTGCTCAGAATCATTGGCCTGGAGCCAAACAACAGGTCTCAATTGTCCTGCAGAAGACTCTCTGCAGTTTGGAGCTTCTCACAACTCCCATCGTGGGAAAACCCCCATGGCCTCGTGATGCCCCCGCCCATTCATGAAGGGGCCATCAGGGACAGAAACTCCAACCTGAGCGATCGTCTGATCCTCGCCCTGACTTCAGATGCACGAGATCTCGATTCAGGTCTGTAGATTGTGCATGCCATGGCCTCACCCAGAAACCTAAGCCTAGCTTGCGTTCTCAGACTTTTGTCGTCAGACTACTGGCCCACAAGCCCTCCAGTTTGGCAATCCAGAACTACAATGCAGCACTCTGCCGGCCCTCCAGAAGAAAAACATTGTCCTCTGGTGCTACACAGTAATCCCAAATGAGGATCAACCTGCACCAACCTTGGCTGTACCCCAAATACATAGGCTGACCAGGGCACTAATGCCCTTTCTGACACAGCCTGAGCCTGGACCCCCTGGCCCCTCCCAGACAGCTGGCCGCACACTGAGCACATCGAGCCGCCATGGCCTTAGGTCGTCATCTCTTCCCAACATCTGTTTTCAGGTTTCAGAAGGTAGACCTTATATCCAATCACTGCCCAGGGTTGAAGGTGATGCAGAAATCAGAACTCCTTCCCCATGGCAAGAAACCTTGTGGTTGGCATGTTGTCCAACGTTCAGTGTAGTTGAAACCAGTGTGGCCCATGAGGCCCCGCCCATGCTGGCGGGCCACATTGGTCACAAACACACATTGTGACCCTCAGGCTGAGCCCACTCCTCAAGTAAGGCCACTCAGTGGCTGGATGAAGAGATATCATATTGGGCTTGCCATGCCCCTAGGCCCCAATTTTTAACCATAGTTCGGGTTGTCCCTTCAGTCTTCCCCACGGCTTGGATTTGGAATTCCTCTTTTGGTGGGACACCTGAGGCAAAAAAACTGAAATGAGTCTTCCCATCCCACAGATTGACGAAAAGCAATTGGGAATCGGGCCAAATCCTCAGAGAGGAAGATTCGTCCATGGCCCATGAGGCGTCCCCGACATTCACGGCCATCGCTGATACAAAATCCAGAGACAAAAGCCTGAGCAAGAGCCTCAGACTCGCACTTTCTTCATATCCTGAAGAGTTCTTCTCATGGTTTGTAGATCGGGCCTGCCATACCTACGTCCCCAAACCTAAGCTGAGTTTGTGTTTTCAGACTTCTGTCCTCAAAGTCTTGGGCCACACACCCTCCAGGCTGGGCCCCTGGAGCCACACATTAGGACTGTGCCTACCAATCCATGGAATTCTGCCCATTCCATGGTCCAAAATCGTACAAATTAGGAGAAATCTCCAAAGTCCCTGAGGCCATCCCAATAGTGTAGGTCGCCTGGAACAAACAAGGGCTGTCTGACAGCAGCTGATAATCGACCTCCACTCATACCATAGATGGATGTCCCCAGAGAAGAAGATTGAACCAGACAGGACCCTAGGCCATAATAGGATCCATTGCTTTGGGTTACAGGCATGTGTCCTCAAAAGCCTGATTCCAATACGAGCATAGGGGTATTCCTGAGGCACCCATCAGAACTCATCTCGTCTCCACAAGGAAACCTGTGCATGGGAGCCATGTCCAAAGCTTAGGAGAGTACTTCAGGGTCCCGGGGCCACCGCCCCATTCCAAGGCCCTCATGGACACAAAAACACATTAGGACCCATCCTCAGGAAAGTCCATTTCAACTCAGCCACCCCGGTTGCTCCCGCAGAGCCATCAGATCTAAACTGTCTTGTTGCTAGGAGACAATTGGAATGCGAGGCGGACTTCCCAGGCATCCATCTGCGAACGGTGCTCTGGAGTCATTCCATATGGGATGTCCTGGAGCTGTCCAACAGGTCTCAATTGTCCCGCAGAAGGAATCCATGAAGGGGGCATCCCACAACTCCCAACGTGGGAAAACCTCAATGGCCTCGAGATTCCGCTCCCTTCATGAAGCGGCCGTCATGCTCAGAAACTCCAACCTGAGCCATGTCTGATCCTCGCCCTGACTTCAGATGCATGAGATATTGGTTCAGATCTGCAGGGGGTACCTGCCGTGCCCTCGCCCTGAAACCCAATCTAGCTTGTCTTCTCAGACTTCCGACCTCACACTCCTGGCTCCGAAGCCCTCAATTTTGGCAATTCCGGACCCACAATGCAGCACTCTGCCTGTCCTCTAGAAAAAAAATTATTGCCTCATGAGCTGCCCAGGCACCTTAAATGAGGGTAAACCTACAGAGCACTCGACTTTACCCAAATTATATAGTCTAACCTGGGCACTAATGCACTGTCGAACACAACCTGAGCCCGGACCTCCTGACCAACACCCAAAAGCTGACCGCACACTGAGCACATAAAACCCGCCATGGCCTTAGGTCATCATCTCTTCCCTACCTCAGTTTTCAGGCTTCAGAACTGAGACCTTATCTCCAATCACTTCCCAGGGGTGAGTGTGATGCAGAAATCAGAACTCCTCCTTACCCATGGCAAGAACCCTGTGGTTGGCACGTTGTCCAACGTTCAGTGTAGGAGAAACCAGCATTCACCCTGAGGCCCAGCCCATTCTTGAGTGCGACGAGGGCATACACACGCATTGTGACCCTCAGCATGAGTCCTGTCCTCTAGTAAGTCCTCTCAGTTGCTGGAATATTAGATGTCATAATGGGCTTAACAGTCCCTAGGCCCCAATTTTTAACCAAATTTCTGATGGTCCAGTCGCCCCTCCCCAGGGCTCTACTCTGGAATCCCTCTTTTGGTGGGACACCTGAGGATAAAAAAGAAAAAAACAAGAATTTAAAAAAAAAAAAAAAACGGACTTCTTCCAGCCCACAGAATGACCCCAAACTCTTTGGACGGGGCCATACCACCAGAGAGTAAGACTCGTCCATTTCCCATGAAGTCACCCAGAAATTCCACGACCATGAGTGACACGATATCCAGAGACAAAAACTTGAGCAGGAGCCTCACACTCGCCCTTCTTTCAAATCCCGAAGAGTTCTCCTCATGGTCTGTAGATCAGTCCTGCCATACCTATGACCCGAAACATAAGCCGAGTTTGTGTTTTCAGACAACTGTCCAAACAGCCCTGGCCTACACAACCTACAGGCTCAGGCCCCTAGAGCCAAACCTGAGGACTGTACTTGCCCTCTCCAAGGGAAATGTGTGTGCCCATTCCAATGGCCACAACCCTTCTAATAGGAAAAACCTCCGAAGTCCCTGATCCATCTCAATAGTAGTGGCTTCCCAGGAAAAACAGGGGCAATCTGAGCCCAACTGAGCACCTACCTGCACTCAGACCCATAGACAGATGTCCCCAGAGGTAAAAAGGAAAGAACAGGCCCCTAGGCACTAATCAGGTCCATTGCTTTGGTTTAGTGCATCTCTCCTCAGAGGCCTGGATTTCAAAAGCAGCATGTAGCTGTTTCTTGACTCACCCATCAGAAAACATCTCATCTACACATGGGAAACTTGCACGTTGGAGCTGTGTCAAAGCCTCTGTTTAGGAGAACCCTTTAGGGCCCCAGTGCCAGCGCTTCATTCCAAGGTCTCCATAGACACAAAAGCACGTTAGGACCCATCCCCAGGGGTGTCCATTTCAACTCAGCGTCCTTGGTTGCTCCCCACAGATCCAGGAGATCTAACCTGTCTTGTTGCTAGGAGACAATTGGAATGCGAGGTGGGCTACCCAGCCATCCATCCTTAGAACCCTGCTCAGAATCATTGGCCTGGAGCCAAACAACAGGTCTCAATTGTCCTGCAGAAGACTCTCTGCAGTTTGGAGCTTCTCACAACTCCCATCGTGGGAAAACCCCCATGGCCTCGTGATGCCCCCGCCCATTCACGAAGGGGCCATCAGGGACAGAAACTCCAACCTGAGCGATCGTCTGATCCTCGCCCTGACATCAGATGCACGAGATCTCGATTCAGGTCTGTAGATTGTGCGTGCCATGGCCTCACCCAGAAACCTAAGCCTAGCTTGTGTTCTCAGACTATTGTCGTCAGACTACTGGCCCACAAGCCCTCCAGTTTGGCAATCCAGAACTACAATGAAGCACTCTGCCGGCCCTCCAGAAGAAAAACATTGTCCTCTGGTGCTACCCAGTAATCCCAAATGAGGATCAACCTGCACCGACCTTGGCTGTACCCCAAATACATAGGCTGACCAGGGCACTAATGCCCTTTCTGACACAGCCTGAGCCTGGACCCCCTGGCCCCTCCCAGACAGCTGGCCGCACACTGAGCACATCGAGCCGCCATGGCCTTAGGTCGTCATCTCTTCCCAACATCAGTTTTCAGGTTTCAGAACCTAGACCTTATATCCAATCACTGCCCAGGGTTGAAGGTGATGCAGAAATCAGAACTCCTTCCCCATGGCAAGAAACCTTGTGGTTGGCATGTTGTCCAACGTTCAGTGTAGTTGAAACCAGTGTGGCCCATGAGGCCCCGCCCATGCTCGCGGGCCACATTGGTCACAAACACACATTGTGACGCTCAGGCTGAGCCCAGTCCTCAAGTAAGGCCACTCAGTGGCTGGATGAAGAGATATCATATTGGGCTTGCCATGCCCCTAGGCCCCAATTTTTAACCATAGTTCGGGTTATCCCTTCAGTCTTCCCCACGGCTTGGCTTTGGAATTCCTCTTTTGGTGGGACACCTGAGGTAACAAAACTGAAATGAGTCCTCCCATCCCACAGATTGACGAAAAGCAATTGGGAATCGGGCCAAATCCTCAGAGAGGAAGATTCGTCCATGGCCCATGAGGCGTCCCCGACATTCCACGGCCATCGCTGATACAAAATCCAGAGACAAAAGCCTGAGCAAGAGCCTCAGACTCGCACTTTCTTCATATCCTGAAGAGTTCTTCTCATGGTTTGTAGATCGGGCCTGCCATACCTACGTCCCCAAACCTAAGCTGAGTTTGTGTTTTCAGACTTCTGTCCTCAAAGTCTTGGGCCACACACCCTCCAGGCTGGGCCCCTGGAGCCACACATTAGGACTGTGCCTACCAATCCATGGGAATTCTGCCCATTCCATGGTCCAAAATCGTACAAATTAGGAGAAATCTCCAAAGTCCCTGAGGCCATCCCAATAGTGTAGGTCGCCCGGAACAAACAAGGGCTGTGTGACACCAGCTGATAATCGACCTCCACTCATACCATAGATGGATGTCCCCAGAGAAGAAGATTGAACCAGACAGGACCCTAGGCCATAATAGGATCCATTGCTTTGGGTTACAGGCATGTGTCCTCAAAAGCCTGATTCCAATACGAGCATAGGGGTTTTCCTGAGGCACCCATCAGAACTCATCTCGTCTACACAAGGAAACCTGTGCATGGGAGCCATGTCCAAAGCTTAGGAGAGTACTTCAGGGTCCCGGTGCCACCGCCCCGTTCCAAGGCCCTCATGGACACAAAAACACATTAGGACCCATCCTCAGGAAAGTCCATTTCAACTCAGCCACCCCGGTTGCTCCCGCAGAGCCCTCAGATCTAAACTGTCTTGTTGCTAGGAGACAATTGGAATGCGATGCGGGCTTCCCAGGCATCCATCCGCGAACGGTGCTCTGGAGTCATTCCATATGGGATGTCCTGGAGCTGTCCAACAGGTCTCAATTGTCCCGCAGAAGGAATCCATGAAGGGGGCATCCCACAACTCCCAACGTGGGCAAACCTCAATGGCTTCGAGATTCCGCTCCCTTCATGAAGCGGCCGTCATGCTCAGAAACTCCAACCTGAGCCATGTCTGATCCTCGCCCTGACTTCAGATGCATGAGATATTGGTTCAGATCTGCAGGGGGTACCTGCCGTGCCCTCGCCCTGAAACCCAAGTCTAGCTTGTCTTCTCAGACTTCCGTCCTCACACTCCTGTCCCCGAAGCCCTCAAGTTTGGCAATTCCGGACCCACAATGCAGCAGTCTGCCTGCCCTCTAGAAAAAAAATGATTGCCTCATGAGCTGCCCAGGCACCTTAAATGAGGGTAAACCTACAGAGCACTCGACTTTACCCAAATTATATAGTCTAACCTGGGCACTAAAGCACTGTCGAACACAACCTGAGCCCGGACCTCCTGACCAACACCCAGAAAGCTGACCGCACACTGAGCACATAAAACCCGCCATGGCCTTAGGTCATCATCTCTTCCCTACCTCAGTTTTCAGGCTTCAGAACCGAGACCTTATCTCCAATCACTTCCCAGGGGTGAGTGTGATGCAGAAATCAGAACTCCTCCTTACCCATGGCAAGAACCCTGTGGTTGGCACGTTGTCCAACGTTCAGTGTAGGAGAAACCAGCATTCACCCTGAGGCCCCGCCCATTCTTGAGTGCGACGAGGGCATACACACGCATTGTGACCCTCAGCATGAGTCCTGTCCTCTAGTAAGTGCTCTCAGTTGCTGGACCATTAGATGTCATAATGGGCTTGACATGTCCCTAGGCCCCAATTTTTAAGCAAATTTCTGATGGTCCAGTCGCCCCTCCCCAGGGCTCTACTCTGCAATCCCTCATTTGGTGGGACACCTGAGGATAAAAAAGAAAAAAACAAGAATTAAAAAAAAAGAAAAACGGACTTCTTCCAGCCCACAGAATGACCCCAAACTCTTTGGACGGGGCCAAACCACCAGAGAGTAAGACTCGTCCATTTCCCATGAAGTCACCCAGAAATTCCACGGCCATGCGTGACACGATATCCAGAGACAAAAACTTGAGCAGGAGCCTCACACTTGCCCTTCTTTCAAATCCCGAAGAGTTCTCCTCATGGTCTGTAGATCAGTCCTGCCATACCTATGACCCGAAACATAAGCCGAGTTTGTGTTTTCAGACAACTGTCCAAAAAGCCGTGGCCTACACAACCTAAAGGCTCAGGCCCCTGGAGCCAAACCTGAGGACTGTACTTGCCCTCTCCAAGGGAATTGTGTGTGCCCATCCAATGGCCACAACCCTTCTAATAGGATAAACCACCAAAGTCCCTGATCCATCTCAATAGTGGTGGCTTCCCAGGAAAAACAGGGGCAATTTGAGCCCAAATGAGCACCTTCCTGCACTCAGACCCAAGACAGATATCCCCAGAGGTAAAAAGGAAATAAAAGGCCCCTAGGCACTAATCAGATCCATTGCTTTGGTTTCCAGGCATCTCTCCTCAGAGGCCTGGATTTCAAAAGCAGCATATAGCTGTTTCTTGACTCACCCATCAGAAAACATCTCATCTACACATGGGAAACTTGCACGTTGGAGCTGTGTCAAAGCCTCTGTTTAGGAGAACCCTTTAGGGCCCCAGTGCCACCGCTTCATTCCAAGGTCTCCATAGACACAAAAGCACGTTAGGACCCATCCCCAGGGGTGTCCATTTCAACTCAGCGTCCTCGGTTGCTCCCCACAGATCCAGGAGATCTAACCTGTCTTGTTGCTAGGAGACAATTGGAATGCGAGGTGGGCTACCCAGCCATCCATCCTTAGAACCCTGCTCAGAATCATTGGCCTGGAGCCAAACAACAGGTCTCAATTGTCCTGCAGAAGACTCTCTGCAGTTTGGAGCTTCTCACAACTCCCATCGTGGGAAAACCCCCATGGCCTCGTGATGCCCCCGCCCATTCACGAAGGGGCCATCAGGGACAGAAACTCCAACCTGAGCGATCGTCTGATCCTCGCCCTGACATCAGATGCACGAGATCTCGATTCAGGTCTGTAGATTGTGCGTGCCATGGCCTCACCCAGAAACCTAAGCCTAGCTTGTGTTCTCAGACTTTTGTCGTCAGACTACTGGCCCACAAGCCCTCCAGTTTGGCAATCCAGAACTACAATGCAGCACTCTGCTGGCCCTCCAGAAGAAAAACATTGTCCTCTGGTGCTACCCAGTAATCCCAAATGAGGATCAACCTGCACCGACCTTGGCTGTACCCCAAAAACATAGGCTGACCAGGGCACTAATGCCCTTTCCGACACAGACTGAGCCTGGACCCCCTGGCCCCTCCCAGAAAGCTGGCCGCACTCTGAGCACATCGAGCCGCCATGGCCTTAGGTCGTCATATCTTCCCATCATCAGTTTTCAGGTTTCAGAACCTAGACCTTATATCCAATCACTGCCCATGGTTGAAGGTGATGCAGAAATCAGAACTCCTTCCCCATGGCAAGAAACCTTGTGGTTGGCATGTTGTCCAACGTTCAGTGTAGTTGAAACCAGTGTGGCCCATGAGGCCCCGCCCATGCTCGCGGGCCACATTGGTCACAAACACACATTGTGACGCTCAGGCTGAGCCCAGTCCTCAAGTAAGGCCACTCAGTGGCTGGATGAAGAGATATCATATTGGGATTGCCATGCCCCTAGGCCCCAATTTTTAACCATAGTTCGGGTTGTCCCTTCAGTCTTCCCCACGGCTTGGCTTTGGAATTCCTCTTTTGGTGGGACACCTGAGGTAACAAAACTGAAATGAGTCCTCCCATCCCACAGATTGACGAAAAGCAATTGGGAATCGGGCCAAATCCTCAGAGAGGAAGATTCGTCCATGGCCCATGAGGCGTCCCCGACATTCCACGGCCATCGCTGATACAAAATCCAGAGACAAAAGCCTGAGCAAGAGCCTCAGACTCGCACTTTCTTCATATCCTGAAGAGTTCTTCTCATGGTTTGTAGATCGGGCCTGCCATACCTACGTCCCCAAACCTAAGCTGAGTTTGTGTTTTCAGACTTCTGTCCTCAAAGTCTTGGGCCACACACCCTCCAGGCTGGGCCCCTGGAGCCACACATTAGGACTGTGCCTACCAATCCATGGGAATTCTGCCCATTCCATGGTCCAAAATCGTACAAATTAGGAGAAATCTCCAAAGTCCCTGAGGCCATCCCAATAGTGTAGGTCGCCCGGAACAAACAAGGGCTGTCTGACACCAGCTGATAATCGACCTCCACTCATACCATAGATGGATGTCCCCAGAGAAGAAGATTGAACCAGACAGGACCCTAGGCCATAATAGGATCCATTGCTTTGGGTTACAGGCATGTGTCCTCAAAAGCCTGATTCCAATACGAGCATAGGGGTTTTCCTGAGGCACCCATCAGAACTCATCTCGTCTACACAAGGAAACCTGTGCATGGGAGCCATGTCCAAAGCTTAGGAGAGTACTTCAGGGTCCCGGTGCCACCGCCCCGTTCCAAGGCCCTCATGGATACAAAAACACTTTAGGACCCATCCTCAGGAAAGTCCATTTCAACTCAGCCACCCCGGTTGCTCCCGCAGAGCCATCAGATCTAAACTGTCTTGTTGCTAGGAGACAATTGGAATGCGAGGCGGGCTTCCCAGGCATCCATCCGCGAACGGTGCTCTGGAGTCATTCCATATGGGATGTCCTGGAGCTGTCCAACAGGTCTCAATTGTCCCGCAGAAGTAATCCATGAAGGGGGCATCCCACAACTCCCAACGTGGGAAAACCTCAATGGCCTCGAGATTCCGCTCCCTTCATGAAGCAGCCGTCATGCTCAGAAACTCCAACCTGAGCCAACGTCTGATCCTCGCCCTGACTTCAGATGCATGAGATATTGGTTCAGATCTGCAGGGGGTACCTGCCGTGCCCTCGCCCTGAAACCCAAGTCTAGCTTGTCTTCTCAGACTTCCGTCCTCACACTCCTGGCCCCGAAGCCCTCAAGTTTGGCACTCCGGACCCACAATGCAGCACTCTGCCTGCCCTCTAGAAAAAAAATGATTGCCTCATGAGCTGCCCAGGCAGCTTAAATGAGGGTAAACCTACACAGCACTCGACTTTACCCAAATTATATAGTCTAACCTGGGCACTAATGCACTGTCGAACACAACCTGAGCCCGGACCTCCTGACCAACACCCAGAAAGCTGACCGCACACTGAGCACATAAAACCCGCCATGGCCTTAGGTCATCATCTCTTCCCTACCTCAGTTTTCAGGCTTCAGAACCGAGACCTTATCTCCAATCACTTCCCAGGGGTGAGTGTGATGCAGAAATCAGAACTCCTCCTTACCCATGGCAAGAACCCTGTGGTTGGCACGTTGTCCAACGTTCAGTGTAGGAGAAACCAGCATTCACCCTGAGGCCCCGCCCATTCTTGAGTGTGACGAGGGCATACACACGCATTGTGACCCTCAGCATGAGTCCTGTCCTCTAGTAACTCCTCTCAGTTGCTGGACCATTAGATGTCATAATGGGCTTGACATGTCCCTAGGCCCCAATTTTTAACCAAATTTCTGATGGTCCAGTCGCCCCTCCCCAGGGCTCTACTCTGGAATCCCTCATTTGGTGGGACACCTGAGGATAAAAAAGAAAAAAACAAGAATTAAAAAAAAAAAAAAACGGACTTCTTCCAGCCCACAGAATGACCCCAAACTCTTTGGACGGGGCCAAACCACCAGAGAGTAAGACTCGTCCATTTCCCATGAAGTCACCCAGAAATTCCACGGCCATGCGTGACACGATATCCAGAGACAAAAACTTGAGCAGGAGCCTCACACTTGCCCTTCTTTCAAATCCCGAAGAGTTCTCCTCATGGTCTGTAGATCAGTCCTGCCATACCTATGACCCGAAACATAAGCCGAGTTTGTGTTTTCAGACAACTGTCCAAAAAGCCGTGGCCTACACAACCTAAAGGCTCAGGCCCCTGGAGCCAAACCTGAGGACTGTACTTGCCCTCTCCAAGGGAATTGTGTGTGCCCATCCAATGGCCACAACCCTTCTAATAGGATAAACCACCAAAGTCCCTGATCCATCTCAATAGTGGTGGCTTCCCAGGAAAAACAGGGGCAATTTGAGCCCAAATGAGCACCTTCCTGCACTCAGACCCAAGACAGATATCCCCAGAGGTAAAAAGGAAATAA
This sequence comes from Mustela nivalis, assembly GCF_964662115.1. Lineage (NCBI taxonomy): Eukaryota > Metazoa > Chordata > Mammalia > Carnivora > Mustelidae > Mustela > Mustela nivalis. Next base: position 28,324 of record NW_028135759.1, on the reverse strand, counting down.
AAGGCCCCTAGGCACTAATCAGATCCATTGCTTTGGTTTCCAGGCATCTCTCCTCAGAGGCCTGGATTTCAAAAGCAGCATATAGCTGTTTCTTGACTCACCCATCAGAAAACATCTCATCTACACATGGGAAACTTGCACGTTGGAGCTGTGTCAAAGCCTCTGTTTAGGAGAACCCTTTAGGGCCCCAGTGCCACCGCTTCATTCCAAGGTCTCCATAGACACAAAAGCACGTTAGGACCCATCCCCAGGGGTGTCCATTTCAACTCAGCGTCCTCGGTTGCTCCCCACAGATCCAGGAGATCTAACCTGTCTTGTTGCTAGGAGACAATTGGAATGCGAGGTGGGCTACCCAGCCATCCATCCTTAGAACCCTGCTCAGAATCATTGGCCTGGAGCCAAACAACAGGTCTCAATTGTCCTGCAGAAGACTCTCTGCAGTTTGGAGCTTCTCACAACTCCCATCGTGGGAAAACCCCCATGGCCTCGTGATGCCCCCGCCCATTCACGAAGGGGCCATCAGGGACAGAAACTCCAACCTGAGCGATCGTCTGATCCTCGCCCTGACATCAGATGCACGAGATCTCGATTCAGGTCTGTAGATTGTGCGTGCCATGGCCTCACCCAGAAACCTAAGCCTAGCTTGTGTTCTCAGACTTTTGTCGTCAGACTACTGGCCCACAAGCCCTCCAGTTTGGCAATCCAGAACTACAATGCAGCACTCTGCTGGCCCTCCAGAAGAAAAACATTGTCCTCTGGTGCTACCCAGTAATCCCAAATGAGGATCAACCTGCACCGACCTTGGCTGTACCCCAAAAACATAGGCTGACCAGGGCACTAATGCCCTTTCCGACACAGACTGAGCCTGGACCCCCTGGCCCCTCCCAGAAAGCTGGCCGCACTCTGAGCACATCGAGCCGCCATGGCCTTAGGTCGTCATATCTTCCCATCATCAGTTTTCAGGTTTCAGAACCTAGACCTTATATCCAATCACTGCCCATGGTTGAAGGTGATGCAGAAATCAGAACTCCTTCCCCATGGCAAGAAACCTTGTGGTTGGCATGTTGTCCAACGTTCAGTGTAGTTGAAACCAGTGTGGCCCATGAGGCCCCGCCCATGCTCGCGGGCCACATTGGTCACAAACACACATTGTGACGCTCAGGCTGAGCCCAGTCCTCAAGTAAGGCCACTCAGTGGCTGGATGAAGAGATATCATATTGGGATTGCCATGCCCCTAGGCCCCAATTTTTAACCATAGTTCGGGTTGTCCCTTCAGTCTTCCCCACGGCTTGGCTTTGGAATTCCTCTTTTGGTGGGACACCTGAGGTAACAAAACTGAAATGAGTCCTCCCATCCCACAGATTGACGAAAAGCAATTGGGAATCGGGCCAAATCCTCAGAGAGGAAGATTCGTCCATGGCCCATGAGGCGTCCCCGACATTCCACGGCCATCGCTGATACAAAATCCAGAGACAAAAGCCTGAGCAAGAGCCTCAGACTCGCACTTTCTTCATATCCTGAAGAGTTCTTCTCATGGTTTGTAGATCGGGCCTGCCATACCTACGTCCCCAAACCTAAGCTGAGTTTGTGTTTTCAGACTTCTGTCCTCAAAGTCTTGGGCCACACACCCTCCAGGCTGGGCCCCTGGAGCCACACATTAGGACTGTGCCTACCAATCCATGGGAATTCTGCCCATTCCATGGTCCAAAATCGTACAAATTAGGAGAAATCTCCAAAGTCCCTGAGGCCATCCCAATAGTGTAGGTCGCCCGGAACAAACAAGGGCTGTCTGACACCAGCTGATAATCGACCTCCACTCATACCATAGATGGATGTCCCCAGAGAAGAAGATTGAACCAGACAGGACCCTAGGCCATAATAGGATCCATTGCTTTGGGTTACAGGCATGTGTCCTCAAAAGCCTGATTCCAATACGAGCATAGGGGTTTTCCTGAGGCACCCATCAGAACTCATCTCGTCTACACAAGGAAACCTGTGCATGGGAGCCATGTCCAAAGCTTAGGAGAGTACTTCAGGGTCCCGGTGCCACCGCCCCGTTCCAAGGCCCTCATGGATACAAAAACACTTTAGGACCCATCCTCAGGAAAGTCCATTTCAACTCAGCCACCCCGGTTGCTCCCGCAGAGCCATCAGATCTAAACTGTCTTGTTGCTAGGAGACAATTGGAATGCGAGGCGGGCTTCCCAGGCATCCATCCGCGAACGGTGCTCTGGAGTCATTCCATATGGGATGTCCTGGAGCTGTCCAACAGGTCTCAATTGTCCCGCAGAAGTAATCCATGAAGGGGGCATCCCACAACTCCCAACGTGGGAAAACCTCAATGGCCTCGAGATTCCGCTCCCTTCATGAAGCAGCCGTCATGCTCAGAAACTCCAACCTGAGCCAACGTCTGATCCTCGCCCTGACTTCAGATGCATGAGATATTGGTTCAGATCTGCAGGGGGTACCTGCCGTGCCCTCGCCCTGAAACCCAAGTCTAGCTTGTCTTCTCAGACTTCCGTCCTCACACTCCTGGCCCCGAAGCCCTCAAGTTTGGCACTCCGGACCCACAATGCAGCACTCTGCCTGCCCTCTAGAAAAAAAATGATTTCCTCATGAGCTGCCCAGGCAGCTTAAATGAGGGTAAACCTACACAGCACTCGACTTTACCCAAATTATATAGTCTAACCTGGGCACTAATGCACTGTCGAACACAACCTGAGCCCGGACCTCCTGACCAACACCCAGAAAGCTGACCGCACACTGAGCACATAAAACCCGCCATGGCCTTAGGTCATCATCTCTTCCCTACCTCAGTTTTCAGGCTTCAGAACCGAGACCTTATCTCCAATCACTTCCCAGGGGTGAGTGTGATGCAGAAATCAGAACTCCTCCTTACCCATGGCAAGAACCCTGTGGTTGGAACGTTGTCCAACGTTCAGTGTAGGAGAAACCAGCATTCACCCTGAGGTCCCGCCCATTCTTGAGTGCGACGAGGGCATACACACGCATTGTGACCCTCAGCATGAGTCCTGTCCTCTAGTAAGTCCTCTCAGTTGCTGGACCATTAGATGTCATAATGGGCTTGACATGTCCCTAGGCCCCAATTTTTAACCAAATTACTGATGGTCCAGTCGCCCCTCCCCAGGGCTCTACTCTGGAATCCCTCATTTGGTGGAACACCTGAGGATAAAAAAGAAAAAAACAAGAATAAAAAAAAAAAACGGACTACTTCCAGCCCACATAATGACCCCAAACTCTTTGGACGGGGCCAAACCACCAGAGAGTAAGACTCGTCCATTTCCCATGAAGTCACCCAGAAATTCCACGACCATGAGTGACACGATATCCAGAGACAAAAACTTGAGCAGGAGCCTCACACTCGCCCTTCTTTCAAATCCCGAAGAGTTCTCCTCATGGTCTGTAGATCAGTCCTGCCATACCTATGACCCGAAACATAAGCCGAGTTTGTGTTTTCAGACAACTGTCCAAACAGTTCTGGCCTACACAACCTAAAGGCTCAGGCCCCTGGAGCCAAACCTGAGGACTGTACTTGCCCTCTCCAAGGGAATTGTGTGTGCCCATCCAATGGCCACAACCCTTCTAATAGGATAAACCTCCAAAGTCCCTGATCCATCTCAATAGTGGTGGCTTCCCAGGAAAAACAGGGGCAATTTGAGCCCAAATGAGCACCTACCTGCACTCAGACCCAAGACAGATATCCCCAGAGGTAAAAAGGAAATAAAAGGCCCCTAGGCACTAATCAGATCCATTGCTTTGGTTTCCAGGCATCACTCCTCAGAGGCCTGGATTTCAAAAGCAGCATATAGCTGTTTCTTGACTCACCCATCAGAAAAAATCTCATCTACACATGGGAAACTTGCACATTGGAGCTGTGTCAAAGCCTCTGTTTAGGAGAACTTTTTAGGGCCCCAGTGCCACCGCTTCATTCCAAGGTCTCCATAGACACAAAAGCACGATAGGACCCATCCCCAGGGGTGTCCATTTCAACTCAGCGTCCTCGGTTGCTCCCCACAGATCCCGGAGATCTAACCTGTCTTGTTGCTAGGAGACAATTGGAATGCGAGGTGGGCTAACCAGCCATCCATCCTTAGAACCCTGCTCAGAATCATTGGCCTGGAGCCAAACAACAGGTCTCAATTGTCCTGCAGAAGACTCTCTGCAGTTTGGAGCTTCTCACAACTCCCATCGTGGGGAAACACCCATGGCCTCGTGATGCCCCCACCCATTCATGAAGGGGCCATCAGGGACAGAAACTCCAACCTGAGCGATCGTCTGATCCTCGCCCTGACTTCAGATGCACGAGATCTCGATTCAGGTCTGTAGATTGTGCGTGCCATGTCCTCACCCAGAAACCTAAGCCTAGCTTGTGTTCTCAGACTTTTGTCGTCAGACTACTGGCCCACAAGCCCTCCAGTTTGGCAATCCAGAACTACAATGCAGCACTCTGCCGGCCCTCCAGAAGAAAAACATTGTCCTCTGGTGCTACCCAGTAATCCCAAATGAGGATCAACCTGCACCGACCTTGGCTGTACCCCAAAAACATAGGCTGACCAGGGCACTAATGCCCTTTCCGACACAGACTGAGCCTGGACCCCCTGGCCCCTCCCAGAAAGCTGGCCACACTCTGAGCACATCGAGCCGCCATGGCCTTAGGTCGTCATCTCTTCCCATCATCAGTTTTCAGGTTTCAGAACCTAGACCTTATATCCAATCACTGCCCATGGTTGAAGGTGATGCAGAAATCAGAACTCCTTCCCCATGGCAAGAAACCTTGTGGTTGGCATGTTGTCCAACGTTCAGTGTAGTTGAAACCAGTGTGGCCCATGAGGCCCCGCCCATGCTCGCGGGCCACATTGGTCACAAACACACATTGTGACGCTCAGGCTGAGCCCAGTCCTCAAGTAAGGCTACTCAGTGGCTGGATGAAGAGATATCATATTGGGCTTGCCATGCCCCTAGGCCCCAATTTTTAACCATAGTTCGGGTTGTCCCTTCAGTCTTCCCCACGGCTTGGCTTTGGAATTCCTCTTTTGGTGGGACACCTGAGGTAACAAAACTGAAATGAGTCCTCCCATCCCACAGATTGACGAAAAGCAATTGGGAATCGGGCCAAATCCTCAGAGAGGAAGATTCGTCCATGGCCCATGAGGCGTCCCCGACATTCCACGGCCATCGCTGATACAAAATCCAGAGACAAAAGCCTGAGCAAGAGCCTCAGACTCGCACTTTCTTCATATCCTGAAGAGTTCTTCTCATGGTTTGTAGATCGGGCCTGCCATACCTACGTCCCCAAACCTAAGCTGAGTTTGTGTTTTCAGACTTCTGTCCTCAAAGTCTTGGGCCACACACCCTCCAGGCTGGGCCCCTGGAGCCACACATTAGGACTGTGCCTACCAATCCATGGGAATTCTGCCCATTCCATGGTCCAAAATCGTACAAATTAGGAGAAATCTCCAAAGTCCCTGAGGCCATCCCGATAGTGTAGGTCGCCCGGAACAAACAAAGGCTGTCTGACAGCAGCTGATAATCGACCTCCACTCATACCATAGATGGATGTCCCCAGAGAAGAAGATTGAACCAGACAGGACCCTAGGCCATAATAGGATCCATTGCTTTGGGTTACAGGCATGTGTTCTCAAAAGCCTGATTCCAATACGAGCATAGGGGTTTTCCTGAGGCACCCATCAGAACTCATCTCGTCTCCACAAGGAAACCTGTGCATGGGAGCCATGTCCAAAGCTTAGGAGAGTACTTCAGGGTCCCGGGGCCAACGCCCCATTCCAAGGCCCTCATGGACACAAAAACACATTAGGACCCATCCTCAGGAAAGTCCATTTCTACTCAGCCACCCCGGTTGCTCCCGCAGAGCCATCAGATCTAAACTGACTTGTTGCTAGGAGAAAATTGGAATGCGAGGCGGGCTTCCCAGGCATCCATCCACGAACGGTACTCTGGAGTCATTCCATATGGGATGTCCTGGAGCTGTCCAACAGGTCTTAATTGTCCCGCAGAAGGAATCCATGAAGGGGCATCCCACAACTCCCAACGTGGGAAAACCTCAATGGCCTCGAGATTCCGCTCCCTTCATGAAGCGGCCGTCATGCTCAGAAACTCCAACCTGAGCCATGTCTGATCCTCGCCCTGACTTCAGATGCATGAGATATTGGTTCAGATCTGCAGGGGGTACCTGCCGTGCCCTCGCCCTGAAACCCAAGTCTAGCTTGTCTTCTCAGACTTCCGTCCTCACACTCCTGGCTCCGAAGCCCTCAATTTTGGCAATTCCGGACCCACAATGCAGCACTCTGCCTGTCCTCTAGAAAAAAAATTATTGCCTCATGAGCTGCCCAGGCACCTTAAATGAGGGTAAACCTACAGAGCACTCGACTTTACCCAAATTATATAGTCTAACCTGGGCACTAAAGCACTGTCGAACACAACCTGAGCCCGGACCTCCTGACCAACACCCAGAAAGCTGACCGCACACTGAGCACATAAAACCCGCCATGGCCTTAGGTCATCATCTCTTCCCTACCTCAGTTTTCAGGCTTCAGAACCGAGACCTTATCTCCAATCACTTCCCAGGGGTGAGTGTGATGCAGAAATCAGAACTCCTCCTTACCCATGGCAAGAACCCTGTGGTTGGCACGTTGTCCAACGTTCAGTGTAGGAGAAACCAGCATTCACCCTCAGGCCCCGCCCATTCTTGAGTGCGACGAGGGCATACACACGCATTGTGACCCTCAGCATGAGTCCTGTCCTCTAGTAAGTCCTCTCAGTTGCTGGACCATTAGATGTCATAATGGGCTTGACATGTCCCTAGGCCACAATTTTTAACCAAATTTCTGATGGTCCAGTCGCCCCTCCCCAGTGCTCTACTCTGGAATCCCTCTTTTGGTGGGACACCTGAGGATAAAAAAGAAAAAAACAAGAATTAAAAAAAAAGAAAAACGAACTTCTTCCAGCCCACAGAATGACCCCAAACTCTTTGGACGGGGCCAAACCACCAGAGAGTAAGACTCGTCCATTTCCCATGAAGTCACCCAGAAATTCCACGACCATGAGTGACACGATATCCAGAGACAAAAACTTGAGCAGGAGCCTCACACTCGCCCTTCTTTCAAATCCCGAAGAGTTCTCCTCATGGTCTGTAGTTCAGTCCTGCCATACCTATGACCCGAAACATAAGCCGAGTTTGTGTTTTCAGACAACTGTCCAAACAGCCCTGGCCTACACAACCTACAGGCTCAGGCCCCTGGAGCCAAACCTGAGGACTGTACTTGCCCTCTCTAAGGGAATTGTGTGTGCACATTCCAATGGCCACAACCCTTCTAATAGGATAAACCTCCAAAGTCCCTGATTCATCTCAATAGTGGTGGCTTCCCAGAAAAAACAGGGGCAATCTGAGCCCAACTGAGCACCTACCTGCACTCAGACCCATAAACAGATGTCCCCAGAGGTAAAAAGGAAAGAACAGGCCCCTAGGCACTAATCAGATCCATTGCTTTGGTTTCCAGGCATCTCTCCTCAGAGGCCTGGATTTCAAAAGCAGCATATAGCTGTTTCTTGACTCACCCATCAGAAAACATCTCATCTACACATGGGAAACTTGCACGTTGGAGCTGTGTCAAAGCCTCTGTTTAGGAGAACCCTTTAGGGCCCCAGTGCCACCGCTTCATTCCAAGGTCTCCATAGACACAAAAGCACGTTAGGACCCATCCCCAGGGGTGTCCATTTCAACTCAGCGTCCTCGGTTGCTCCCCACAGATCCAGGAGATCTAACCTGTCTTGTTGCTAGGAGACAATTGGAATGCGAGGTGGGCTACCCAGCCACCATCCTTAGAACCCTGCTCAGAATCATTGGCCTGGAGCCAAACAACAGGTCTCAATTGTCCTGCAGAAGACTCTCTGCAGTTTGGAGCTTCTCACAACTCCCATCGTGGGAAAACCCCCATGGCCTCGTGATGCCCCCGCCCATTCACAAAGGGGCCATCAGGGACAGAAACTCCAACATGAGCGATCGTCTGATCCTCGCCCTGACTTCAGATGCACGAGATCTCGATTCAGGTCTGTAGATTGTGCGTGCCATGGCCTCACCCAGAAACCTAAGCCTAGCTTGTGTTCTCAGACTTTTGTCGTCAGACTACTGGCCCACAAGCCCTCCAGTTTGGCAATCCAGAACTACAATGCAGCACTCTGCCGGCCCTCCAGAAGAAAAACATTGTCCTCTGGTGCTACCCAGTAATCCCAAATGAGGATCAACCTGCACCGACCTTGGCTGTACCCCAAAAACATAGGCTGACCAGGGCACTAATGCCCTTTCTGACACAGACTGAGCCTGGACCCCCTGGCCCCTCCCAGACAGCTGGCCGCACACTGAGCACATCGAGCCGCCATGGCCTTAGGTCGTCATCTCTTCCCAACATCAGTTTTCAGGTTTCAGAACCTAGACCTTATATCCAATCACTGCCCAGGGTTGAAGGTGATGCAGAAATCAGAACTCCTTCCCCATGGCAAGAAACCTTGTGGTTGGCATGTTGTCCAACGTTCAGTGTAGTTGAAAGCAGTGTGGCCCATGAGGCCCCGCCCATGCTCGCGGGCCACATTGGTCACAAACACACATTGTGACGCTCAGGCTGAGCCCAGTCCTCAAGTAAGGCCACTCAGTGGCTGGATGAAGAGATATCATATTGGGCTTGCCATGCCCCTAGTCCCCAATTTTTAACCATAGTTCGGGTTGTCCCTTCAGTCTTCCCCACGGCTTGGCTTTGGAATTCCTCTTTTGGTGGGACACCTGAGGTAACAAAACTGAAATGAGTCCTCCCATCCCACAGATTGACGAAAAGCAATTGGGAATCGGGCTAAATCCTCAGAGAGGAAGATTCGTCCATGGCCCATGAGGCGTCCCCGACATTCCACGGCCATCGCTGATACATAATCCAGAGACAAAAGCCTGAGCAAGAGCCTCAGACTCGCACTTTATTCATATCCTGAAGAGTTCTTCTCATGGTTTGTAGATCGGGCCTGCCATACCTACGTCCCCAAACCTAAGCTGAGTTTGTGTTTTCAGACTTCTGTCCTCAAAGTCTTGGGCCACACACCCTCCAGGCTGGGCCCCTGGAGCCACACATTAGGACTGTGCCTACCAATCCATGGGAATTCTGCCCATTCCATGGTCCAAAATCGTACAAATTAGGAGAAATCTCCAAAGTCCCTGAGGCCATCCCAATAGTGTAGGTCGCCCGGAACAAACAAGGGCTGTCTGACACCAGCTGATAATCGACCTCCACTCATACCATAGATGGATGTCCCCAGAGAAGAAGATTGAACCAGACAGGACCCTAGGCCATAATAGGATCCATTGCTTTGGGTTACAGGCATGTGTCCTCAAAAGCCTGATTCCAATACGAGCATAGGGGTTTTCCTGAGGCACCCATCAGAACTCATCTCGTCTCCACAAGGAAACCTGTGCATGGGAGCCATGTCCAAAGCTTAGGAGAGTACTTCAGGGTCCCGGTGCCACCGCCCCATTCCAAGGCCCTCATGGACACTAAAACACATTAGGACCCATCCTCAGGAAAGTCCATTTCAACTCAGCCACCCCGGTTGCTCCCGCAGAGCCATCAGATCTAAACTGTCTTGTTGCTAGGAGACAATTGGAATGCGAGGCGAGCTTCCCAGGCATCCATCCGCGAACGATGCTCTGGAGTCATTCCATATGGGATGTCCTGGAGCTGTCCAACAGGTCTCAATTGTCCCGCAGAAGGAATCCTGGAAGGGGGCATCCCACAACTCCCAACGTGGGAAAACCTCAATGGCCTCGAGATTCCGCTCCCTTCATGAAGCAGCCGTCATGCTCAGAAACTCCAACCTGAGCCAACGTCTGATCCTCGCCCTGACTTCAGATGCATGAGATATTGGTTCAGATCTGCAGGGGGTACCTGCCGTGCCCTCGCCCTGAAACCCAAGTCTAGCTTGTCTTCTCAGACTTCCGTCCTCACACTCCTGGCCCCGAAGCCCTCAAGTTTGGCAATTCCGGACCCACAATGCAGCACTCTGCCTGCCCTCTAGAAAAAAAATGATTGCCTCATGAGCTGCCCAGGCAGCTTAAATGAGGGTAAACCTACACAGCACTCGACTTTACCCAAATTATATAGTCTAACCTGGGCACTAATGCACTGTCGAACACAACCTGAGCCCGGACCTCCTGACCAACACCCAGAAAGCTGACCGCACACTGAGCACATAAAACCCGCCATGGCCTTAGGTCACCATCTCTTCCCTACCTCAGTTTTCAGGCTTCAGAACCGAGACCTTATCTCCAATCACTTCCCAGGGGTGAGTGTGATGCAGAAATCAGAACTCCTCCTTCCCCATGGCAAGAACCCTGTGGTTGGCACGTTGTCCAACTTTCAGTGTAGGAGAAACCAGCATTCACCCTGAGGCCCCGCCTATTCTTGAGTGCGACGAGGGCATACACACGCATTGTGACCCTCAGCATGAGTCCTGTCCTCTAGTAACTCCTCTCAGTTGCTGGACCATTAGATGTCATAATGGGCTTGACATGTCCCTAGGCCCCAATTTTTAACCAAATTTCTGATGGTCCAGTCGCCCCTCCCCAGGGCTCTACTCTGGAATCCCTCATTTGGTGGGACACCTGAGGATAAAAAAGAAAAAAACAAGAATTAAAAAAAAAAAAAACGGACTTCTTCCAGCCCACAGAATGACCCCAAACTCTTTGGACGGGGCCAAACCACCAGAGAGTAAGACTCGTCCATTTCCCATGAAGTCACCCAGAAATTCCACGACCATGCGTGACACGATATCCAGAGACAAAAACTTGAGCAGGAGCCTCACACTCGCCCTTCTTTCAAATCCCGAAGAGTTCTCCTCATGGTCTGTAGATCAGTCCTGCCATACCTATGACCCGAAACATAAGCCGAGTTTGTGTTTTCAGACAACTGTCCAAACAGCCCTGGCCTACACAACCTACAGGCTCAGGCCCCTGGAGCCAAACCTGAGGACTGTACTTGCCCTCTCCAAGGGAATTGTGTGTGCCCATTCCAATGGCCACAACACTTCTAATAGGATAAACCTCCAAAGTCCCTGCTCCATCTCAATAGTGGTGGCTTCCCAGGAAACACAGGGGCAATCTGAGCCCACGTGAGCACCTACCTGCACTCAGACCCATAGACAGATGTCCCCAGAGGTAAAAAGGAAAGAACTGGACCCTAGGCACTAATCAGATCCATTGCTTTGGTTTCCAGGCATCTCCCCTAGAGGCCTGGATTTCAAAAGCAGCATATAGCTGTTTCTTGACTCACCCATCAGAAAACATCTCATCTACACATGGGAAACTTGCACGTGGAGCTGTGTCAAAGTCTCTGTTTAGGAGAACCCTTTAGGGCCCCAGTGCCACCGCTTCATTCCAAGGTCTCCATAGACACAAAAGCACGTTAGGACCCATCCCCAGGGGTGTCCATTTCAACTAGGCGTCCTCGGTTGCTCCCCACAGATCCAGGAGGTCTAACCTATCTTGTTGCTTGGAAACAAATGGAATGCGAGGCGGGCTACCCAGCCATCCATTCTTAGAACCCTGCTCAGAATCATTGGCCTGGAGCCAAACAACAGGTCTCAATTGTCCTGCAGAAGACTCTCTGCAGTTTGGAGCTTCTCACTACTCCCATCGTGGGGAAACACCCATGGCCTCGTGATACCCCCGCCCATTCATGAAGGGGCCATCAGGGACAGAAACTCCAACCTGAGCGATCGTCTGATCCTCGCCCTGACTTCAGATGCACGAGATCTCGATTCAGGTCTGTAGATTGTGCGTGCCATGGCCTCACCCAGAAACCTAAGCCTAGCTTGTGTTCTCAGACTTTTGTCGTCAGACTACTGGCCCACAAGCCCTCCAGTTTGGCAATCCAGAACTACAATGCAGCACTCTGCCGGCCCTCCAGAAGAAAAACATTGTCCTCTGGTGCTACCCAGTAATCCCAAATGAGGATCAACCTGCACCGACCTCGGCTGTACCCCAAATACATAGGCCGACCAGGTCACTAATGCCCTTTCTGACACAGCCTGAGCCTGGACCCCCTGGCCCCTCCCAGACAGCTGGCCGCACACTGAGCACATCGAGCCGCCATGGCCTTAGGTCATCATCTCTTCCCAAAATCAGTTTTCAGGTTTCAGAACCTAGACCTTATATCCAATCACTGCCCAGGGTTGAAGGTGATGCAGAAATCAGAACTCCTTCCCCATGGCAAGAAACCTTGTGGTTGGCATGTTGTCCAACGTTCAGTGTAGTTGAAAGCAGTGTGGCCCATGAGGCCCCGCCCATGCTCGCGGGCCACATTGGTCACAAACACACATTGTGACGCTCAGGCTGAGCCCAGTCCTCAAGTAAGGCCACTCAGTGGCTGGATGAAGAGATATCATATTGGGCTTGCCATGCCCCTAGGCCCCAATTTTTAACCATAGTTCGGGTTGTCCCTTCAGTCTTCCCCACGGCTTGGCTTTGGAATTCCTCTTTTGGTGGGACACCTGAGGTAACAAAACTGAAATGAGTCCTCCCATCCCACAGATTGACGAAAAGCAATTGGGAATCGGGCCAAATCCTCAGAGAGGAAGATTCGTCCATGGCCCATGAGGCGTCCCCGACATTCCACGGCCATCGCTGATACAAAATCCAGAGACAAAAGCCTGAGCAAGAGCCTCAGACTCGCACTTTCTTCATATCCTGAAGAGTTCTTCTCATGGTTTGTAGATCGGGCCTGCCATACCTACGTCCCCAAACCTAAGCTGAGTTTGTGTTTTCAGACTTCTGTCCTCAAAGTCTTGGGCCACACACCCTCCAGGCTGGGCCCCTGGAGCCACACATTAGGACTGTGCCTACCAATCCATGGGAATTCTGCCCATTCCATGGTCCAAAATCGTACAAATTAGGAGAAATCTCCAAAGTCCCTGAGGCCATCCCAATAGTGTAGGTCGCCCGGAACAAACAAGGGCTGTCTGACACCAGCTGATAATCGACCTCCACTCATACCATAGATGGATGTCCCCAGAGAAGAAGATTGAACCAGACAGGACCCTAGGCCATAATAGGATCCATTGCTTTGGGTTACAGGCATGTGTCCTCAAAAGCCTGATTCCAATACGAGCATAGGGGTTTTCCTGAGGCACCCATCAGAACTCATCTCGTCTCCACAAGGAAACCTGTGCATGGGAGCCATGTCCAAAGCTTAGGAGAGTACTTCAGGGTCCCGGTGCCACCGCCCCGTTCCAAGGCCCTCATGGACACTAAAACACATTAGGACCCATCCTCAGGAAAGTCCATTTCAACTCAGCCACCCCGGTTGCTCCCGCAGAGCCATCAGATCTAAACTGTCTTGTTGCTAGGAGACAATTGGAATGCGAGGCGAGCTTCCCAGGCATCCATCCGCGAACGATGCTCTGGAGTCATTCCATATGGGATGTCCTGGAGCTGTCCAACAGGTCTCAATTGTCCCGCAGAAGGAATCCATGAAGGGGGCATCCCACAACTCCCAACGTGGGAAAACCTCAATGGCCTCGAGATTCCGCTCCCTTCATGAAGCAGCCGTCATGCTCAGAAACTCCAACCTGAGCCAACGTCTGATCCTCGCCCTGACTTCAGATGCATGAGATATTGGTTCAGATCTGCAGGGGGTACCTGCCGTGCCCTCGCCCTGAAACCCAAGTCTAGCTTGTCTTCTCAGACTTCCGTCCTCACACTCCTGGCCCCGAAGCCCTCAAGTTTGGCAATTCCGGACCCACAATGCAGCACTCTGCATGCCCTCTAGAAAAAAAATGATTGCCTCATGAGCTGCCCAGGCAGCTTAAATGAGGGTAAACCTACACAGCACTCGACTTTACCCAAATTATATAGTCTAACCTGGGCACTAATGCACTGTCGAACACAACCTGAGCCCGGACCTCCTGACCAACACCCAGAAAGCTGACCGCACACTGAGCACATAAAACCCGCCATGGCCTTAGGTCATCATCTCTTCCCTACCTCAGTTTTCAGGCTTCAGAACCGAGACCTTATCTCCAATCACTTCCCAGGGGTGAGTGTGATGCAGAAATCAGAACTCCTCCTTACCCATGGCAAGAACCCTGTGGTTGGCACGTTGTCCAACGTTCAGTGTAGGAGAAACCAGCATTCACCCTGAGGCCCCGCCTATTCTTGAGTGCGACGAGGGCATACACACGCATTGTGACCCTCAGCATGAGTCCTGTCCTCTAGTAACTCCTCTCAGTTGCTGGACCATTAGATGTCATAATGGGCTTGACATGTCCCTAGGCCCCAATTTTTAACCAAATTTCTGATGGTCCAGTCGCCCCTCCCCAGGGCTCTACTCTGGAATCCCTCATTTGGTGGGACACCTGAGGATAAAAAAGAAAAAAACAAGAATTAAAAAAAAAAAAAACGGACTTCTTCCAGCCCACAGAATGACCCCAAACTCTTTGGACGGGGCCAAACCACCAGAGAGTAAGACTCGTCCATTTCCCATGAAGTCACCCAGAAATTCCACGACCATGCGTGACACGATATCCAGAGACAAAAACTTGAGCAGGAGCCTCACACTCGCCCTTCTTTCAAATCCCGAAGAGTTCTCCTCATGGTCTGTAGATCAGTCCTGCCATACCTATGACCCGAAACATAAGCCGAGTTTGTGTTTTCAGACAACTGTCCAAACAGCCCTGGCCTACACAACCTACAGGCTCAGGCCCCTGGAGCCAAACCTGAGGACTGTACTTGCCCTCTCCAAGTGAATTGTGTGTGCCCATTCCAATGGCCACAACACTTCTAATAGGATAAACCTCCAAAGTCCCTGCTCCATCTCAATAGTGGTGGCTTCCCAGGAAACACAGGGGCAATCTGAGCCCACGTGAGCACCTACCTGCACTCAGACCCATAGACAGATGTCCCCAGAGGTAAAAAGGAAAGAACTGGACCCTAGGCACTAATCAGATCCATTGCTTTGGTTTCCAGGCATCTCCCCTAGAGGCCTGGATTTCAAAAGCAGCATATAGCTGTTTCTTGACTCACCCATCAGAAAACATCTCATCTACACATGGGAAACTTGCACGTGGAGCTGTGTCAAAGTCTCTGTTTAGGAGAACCCTTTAGGGCCCCAGTGCCACCGCTTCATTCCAAGGTCTCCATAGACACAAAAGCACGTTAGGACCCATCCCCAGGGGTGTCCATTTCAACTAGGCGTCCTCGGTTGCTCCCCACAGATCCAGGAGGTCTAACCTATCTTGTTGCTTGGAAACAAATGGAATGCGAGGCGGGCTACCCAGCCATCCATTCTTAGAACCCTGCTCAGAATCATTGGCCTGGAGCCAAACAACAGGTCTCAATTGTCCTGCAGAAGACTCTCTGCAGTTTGGAGCTTCTCACTACTCCCATCGTGGGGAAACACCCATGGCCTCGTGATGCCCCCGCCCATTCATGAAGGGGCCATCAGGGACAGAAACTCCAACCTGAGCGATCGTCTGATCCTCGCCCTGACTTCAGATGCACGAGATCTCGATTCAGGTCTGTAGATTGTGCGTGCCATGGCCTCACCCAGAAACCTAAGCCTAGCTTGTGTTCTCAGACTTTTGTCGTCAGACTACTGGCCCACAAGCCCTCCAGTTTGGCAATCCAGAACTACAATGCAGCACTCTGCCGGCCCTCCAGAAGAAAAACATTGTCCTCTGGTGCTACCCAGTAATCCCAAATGAGGATCAACCTGCACCGACCTCGGCTGTACCCCAAATACATAGGCCGACCAGGTCACTAATGCCCTTTCTGACACAGCCTGAGCCTGGACCCCCTGGCCCCTCCCAGACAGCTGGCCGCACACTGAGCACATCGAGCCGCCATGGCCTTAGGTCATCATCTCTTCCCAAAATCAGTTTTCAGGTTTCAGAACCTAGACCTTATATCCAATCACTGCCCAGGGTTGAAGGTGATGCAGAAATCAGAACTCCTTCCCCATGGCAAGAAACCTTGTGGTTGGCATGTTGTCCAACGTTCAGTGTAGTTGAAACCAGTGTGGCCCATGAGGCCCCGCCCATGCTCGCGGGCCATATTGGTCACAAACACACATTGTGACGCTCAGGCTGAGCCCAGTCCTCAAGTAAGGCCACTCAGTGGCTGGATGAAGAGATATCATATTGGGCTTGCCATGCCCCTAGGCCCCAATTTTTAACCATAGTTCGGGTTGTCCCTTCAGTCTTCCCCACGGCTTGGCTTTGGAATTCCTCTTTTGGTGGGACACCTGAGGTAACAAAACTGAAATGAGTCCTCCCATCCCACAGATTGACGAAAAGCAATTGGGAATCGGGCCAAATCCTCAGAGAGGAAGATTCGTCCATGGCCCATGAGGCGTCCCCGACATTCCACGGCCATCGCTGATACAAAATCCAGAGACAAAAGCCTGAGCAAGAGCCTCAGACTCGCACTTTCTTCATATCCTGAAGAGTTCTTCTCATGGTTTGTAGATCGGGCCTGCCATACCTACGTCCCCAAACCTAAGCTGAGTTTGTGTTTTCAGACTTCTGTCCTCAAAGTCTTGGGCCACACACCCTCCAGGCTGGGCCCCTGGAGCCACACATTAGGACTGTGCCTACCAATCCATGGGAATTCTGCCCATTCCATGGTCCAAAATCGTACAAATTAGGAGAAATCTCCAAAGTCCCTGAGGCCATCCCAATAGTGTAGGTCGCCCGGAACAAACAAGGGCTGTGTGACACCAGCTGATAATCGACCTCCACTCATACCATAGATGGATGTCCCCAGAGAAGAAGATTGAACCAGACAGGACCCTAGGCCATAATAGGATCCATTGCTTTGGGTTACAGGCATGTGTCCTCAAAAGCCTGATTCCAATACGAGCATAGGGGTTTTCCTGAGGCACCCATCAGAACTCATCTCGTCTCCACAAGGAAACCTGTGCATGGGAGCCACGTCCAAAGCTTAGGAGAGTACTTCAGGGTCCCGGTGCCACCGCCCCATTCCAAGGCCCTCATGGACACAAAAACACATTAGGACCCATCCTCAGGAAAGTCCATTTCAACTCAGCCACCCCGGTTGCTCCCGCAGAGCCATCAGATCTAAACTGTCTTG
Source organism: Mustela nivalis (assembly GCF_964662115.1). Classification (NCBI taxonomy): domain Eukaryota; kingdom Metazoa; phylum Chordata; class Mammalia; order Carnivora; family Mustelidae; genus Mustela; species Mustela nivalis. Next base: position 11,163 of record NW_028135759.1, on the reverse strand, counting down.
TTGCTAGGAGACAATTGGAATGCGAGGCGAGCTTCCCAGGCATCCATCCGCGAATGATGCTCTGGAGTCATTCCATATGGGATGTCCTGGAGCTGTCCAACAGGTCTCAATTGTCCCGCAGAAGGAATCCATGAAGGGGGCATCCCACAACTCCCAACGTGGGAAAACCTCAATGGCCTCGAGATTCCGCTCCCTTCATGAAGCAGCCGTCATGCTCAGAAACTCCAACCTGAGCCAACGTCTGATCCTCGCCCTGACTTCAGATGCATGAGATATTGGTTCAGATCTGCAGGGGGTACCTGCCGTGCCCTCGCCCTGAAACCCAAGTCTAGCTTGTCTTCTCAGACTTCCGTCCTCACACTCCTGGCCCCGAAGCCCTCAAGTTTGGCAATTCCGGACCCACAATGCAGCACTCTGCATGCCCTCTAGAAAAAAAATGATTGCCTCATGAGCTGCCCAGGCAGCTTAAATGAGGGTAAACCTACACAGCACTCGACTTTACCCAAATTATATAGTCTAACCTGGGCACTAATGCACTGTCGAACACAACCTGAGCCCGGACCTCCTGACCAACACCCAGAAAGCTGACCGCACACTGAGCACATAAAACCCGCCATGGCCTTAGGTCATGATCTCTTCCCTACCTCAGTTTTCAGGCTTCAGAACCGAGACCTTATCTCCAATCACTTCCCAGGGGTGAGTGTGATGCAGAAATCAGAACTCCTCCTTACCCATGGCAAGAACCCTGTGGTTGGCACGTTGTCCAACGTTCAGTGTAGGAGAAACCAGCATTCACCCTGAGGCCCCGCCCATTCTTGAGTGCGACGAGGGCATACACACGCATTGTGACCCTCAGCATGAGTCCTGTCCTCTAGTAACTCCTCTCAGTTGCTGGACCATTAGATGTCATAATGGGCTTGACATGTCCCTAGGCCCCAATTTTTAACCAAATTTCTGATGGTCCAGTCGCCCCTCCCCAGGGCTCTACTTTGGAATCCCTCATTTGGTGGGACACCTGAGGATAAAAAAGAAAAAAACAAGAATTAAAAAAAAAAAAAACGGACTTCTTCCAGCCCACAGAATGACCCCAAACTCTTTGGACGGGGCCAAACCACCAGAGAGTAAGACTCGTCCATTTCCCATGAAGTCACCCAGAAATTCCACGACCATGCGTGACACGATATCCAGAGACAAAAACTTGAGCAGGAGCCTCACACTCGCCCTTCTCTCAAATCCCGAAGAGTTCTCCTCATGGTCTGTAGATCAGTCCTGCCATACCTATGACCCGAAACATAAGCCGAGTTTGTGTTTCCAGACAACTGTCCAAACAGCCCTGGCCTACACAACCTACAGGCTCAGGCCCCTGGAGCCAAACCTGAGGACTGTACTTGCCCTCTCCAAGGGAATTGTGTGTGCCCATTCCAATGGCCACAACACTTCTAATAGGATAAACCTCCAAAGTCCCTGCTCCATCTCAATAGTGGTGGCTTCCCAGGAAACACAGGGGCAATCTGAGCCCACGTGAGCACCTACCTGCACTCAGACCCATAGACAGATGTCCCCAGAGGTAAAAAGGAAAGAACTGGCCCCTAGGCACTAATCAGATCCATTGCTTTGGTTTCCAGGCATCTCCCCTAGAGGCCTGGATTTCAAAAGCAGCATATAGCTGTTTCTTGACTCACCCATCAGAAAACATCTCATCTACACATGGGAAACTTGCACGTGGAGCTGTGTCAAAGTCTCTGTTTAGGAGAACCCTTTAGGGCCCCAGTGCCACCGCTTCATTCCAAGGTCTCCATAGACACAAAAGCACGTTAGGACCCATCCCCAGGGGTGTCCATTTCAACTAGGCGTCCTCGGTTGCTCCCCACAGATCCAGGAGGTCTAACCTATCTTGTTGCTTGGAGACAACTGGAATGCGAGGCGGGCTACCCAGCCATCCATTCTTAGAACCCTGCTCAGAATCATTGGCCTGGAGCCAAACAACAGGTCTCAATTGTCCTGCAGAAGACTCTCTGCAGTTTGGAGCTTCTCACAACTCCCATCGTGGGGAAACACCCATGGCCTCGTGATGCCCCCGCCCATTCATGAAGGGGCCATCAGGGACAGAAACTCCAACATGAGCGATCGTCTGATCCTCGCCCTGACTTCAGATGCACGAGATCTCAATTCAGGTCTGTAGATTGTGCGTGCCATGGCCTCACCCAGAAACCTAAGCCTAGCTTGTGTTCTCAGACTTTTGTCGTCAGACTACTGGCCCACAAGCCCTCCAGTTTGGCAATCCAGAACTACAATGCAGCACTCTGCCGGCCCTCCAGAAGAAAAACATTGTCCTCTGGTGCTACCCAGTAATCCCAAATGAGGATCAACCTGCACCGACCTCGGCTGTACCCCAAATACATAGGCCGACCAGGTCACTAATGCCCTTTCTGACACAGCCTGAGCCTGGACCCCCTGGCCCCTCCCAGACAGCTGGCCGCACACTGAGCACATCGAGCCGCCATGGCCTTAGGTCATCATCTCTTCCCAAAATCAGTTTTCAGGTTTCAGAACCTAGACCTTATATCCAATCACTGCCCAGGGTTGAAGGTGATGCAGAAATCAGAACTCCTTCCCCATGGCAAGAAACCTTGTGGTTGGCATGTTGTCCAACGTTCAGTGTAGTTGAAAGCAGTGTGGCCCATGAGGCCCCGCCCATGCTCGCGGGCCACATTGGTCACAAACACACATTGTGACGCTCAGGCTGAGCCCAGTCCTCAAGTAAGGCCACTCAGTGGCTGGATGAAGAGATATCATATTGGGCTTGCCATGCCCCTAGGCCCCAATTTTTAACCATAGTTCGGGTTGTCCCTTCAGTCTTCCCCACGGCTTGGCTTTGGAATTCCTCTTTTGGTGGGACACCTGAGGTAACAAAACTGAAATGAGTCCTCCCATCCCACAGATTGACGAAAAGCAATTGGGAATCGGGCCAAATCCTCAGAGAGGAAGATTCGTCCATGGCCCATGAGGCGTCCCCGACATTCCACGGCCATCGCTGATACAAAATCCAGAGACAAAAGCCTGAGCAAGAGCCTCAGACTCGCACTTTCTTCATATCCTGAAGAGTTCTTCTCATGGTTTGTAGATCGGGCCTGCCATACCTACGTCCCCAAACCTAAGCTGAGTTTGTGTTTTCAGACTTCTGTCCTCAAAGTCTTGGGCCACACACCCTCCAGGCTGGGCCCCTGGAGCCACACATTAGGACTGTGCCTACCAATCCATGGGAATTCTGCCCATTCCATGGTCCAAAATCGTACAAATTAGGAGAAATCTCCAAAGTCCTGAGGCCATCCCAATAGTGTAGGTCGCCCGGAACAAACAAGGGCTGTCTGACACCAGCTGATAATCGACCTCCACTCATACCATAGATGGATGTCCCCAGAGAAGAAGATTGAACCAGACAGGACCCTAGGCCATAATAGGATCCATTGCTTTGGGTTACAGGCATGTGTCCTCAAAAGCCTGATTCCAATACGAGCATAGGGGTTTTCCTGAGGCACCCATCAGAACTCATCTCGTCTCCACAAGGAAACCTGTGCATGGGAGCCATGTCCAAAGCTTAGGAGAGTACTTCAGGGTCCCGGTGCCACCGCCCCATTCCAAGGCCCTCATGGACACAAAAACACATTAGGACCCATCCTCAGGAAAGTCCATTTCAACTCAGCCACCCCGGTTGCTCCCGCAGAGCCATCAGATCTAAACTGTCTTGTTGCTAGGACACAATTGGAATTCGAGGCGAGCTTCCCAGGCATCCATCCGCGAACGATGCTCTGGAGTCATTCCATATGGGATGTCCTGGAGCTGTCCAACAGGTCTCAATTGTCCCGCAGAAGGAATCCATGAAGGGGGCATCCCACAACTCCCAACGTGGGAAAACCTCAATGGCCTCGAGATTCCGCTCCCTTCATGAAGCAGCCGTCATGCTCAGAAACTCCAACCTGAGCCAACGTCTGATCCTCGCCCTGACTTCAGATGCATGAGATATTGGTTCAGATCTGCAGGGGGTACCTGCCGTGCCCTCGCCCTGAAACCCAAGTCTAGCTTGTCTTCTCAGACTTCCGTCCTCACACTCCTGGCCCCGAAGCCCTCAAGTTTGGCAATTCCGGACCCACAATGCAGCACTCTGCCTGCCCTCTAGAAAAAAAATGATTGCCTCATGAGCTGCCCAGGCTCCTTAAATGAGGGTAAACCTACACAGCACTCGACTTTACCCAAATTATATAGTCTAACCTGGGCACTAATGCACTCTCGAACACAACCTGAGCCCGGACCTCCTGACCAACACCCAGAAAGCTGACCGCACACTGAGCACATAAAACCCGCCATGGCCTTAGGTCATCATCTCTTCCCTACCTCAGTTTTCAGGCTTCAGAACCGAGACCTTATCTCCAATCACTTCCCAGGGGTGAGTGTGATGCAGAAATCAGAACTCCTCCTTACCCATGGCAAGAACCCTGTGGTTGGCACGTTGTCCAACGTTCAGTGTAGGAGAAACCAGCATTCACCCTGAGGCCCCGCCCATTCTTGAGTGCGACGAGGGCATACACACGCATTGTGACCCTCAGCATGAGTCCTGTCCTCTAGTAACTCCTCTCAGTGGCTGGACCATTAGATGTCATAATGGGCTTGACATGTCCCTAGGCCCCAATTTTTAACCAAATTACTGATGGTCCAGTCGCCCCTCCCCAGGGCTCTACTCTGGAATCCCTCATTTGGTGGGACACCTGAGGATAAAAAAGAAAAAAACAAGAATTAAAAAAAAAAAAAACGGACTTCTTCCAGCCCACAGAATGACCCCAAACTCTTTGGACGGGGCCAAACCACCAGAGAGTAAGACTCGTCCATTTCCCATGAAGTCACCCAGAAATTCCACGACCATGCGTGACACGATATCCAGAGACAAAAACTTGAGCAGGAGCCTCACACTCGCCCTTCTTTCAAATCCCGAAGAGTTCTCCTCATGGTCTGTAGATCAGTCCTGCCATACCTATGACATGAAACATAAGCCGAGTTTGTGTTTCCAGACAACTGTCCAAACAGCCCTGGCCTACACAACCTACAGGCTCAGGCCCCTGGAGCCAAACCTGAGGACTGTACTTGCCCTCTCCAAGGGAATTGTGTGTGCCCATTCCAATGGCCACAACACTTCTAATAGGATAAACCTCCAAAGTCCCTGCTCCATCTCAATAGTGGTGGCTTCCCAGGAAACACAGGGGCAATCTGAGCCCACGTGAGCACCTACCTGCACTCAGACCCATAGACAGATGTCCCCAGAGGTAAAAAGGAAAGAACTGGCCCCTAGGCACTAATCAGATCCATTGCTTTGGTTTCCAGGCATCTCCCCTAGAGGCCTGGATTTCAAAAGCAGCATATAGCTGTTTCTTGACTCACCCATCAGAAAACATCTCATCTACACATGGGAAACTTGCACGTGGAGCTGTGTCAAAGTCTCTGTTTAGGAGAACCCTTTAGGGCCCCAGTGCCACCGCTTCATTCCAAGGTCTCCATAGACACAAAAGCACGTTAGGACCCATCCCCAGGGGTGTCCATTTCAACTAGGCGTCCTCGGTTGCTCCCCACAGATCCAGGAGGTCTAACCTATCTTGTTGCTTGGAGACAACTGGAATGCGAGGCGGGCTACCCAGCCATCCATTCTTAGAACCCTGCTCAGAATCATTGGCCTGGAGCCAAACAACAGGTCTCAATTGTCCTGCAGAAGACTCTCTGCAGTTTGGAGCTTCTCACAACTCCCATCGTGGGGAAACACCCATGGCCTCGTGATGGCCCCATTCATGAAGGGGCCATCAGGGACAGAAACTCCAACCTGAGCGATCGTCTGATCCTCGCCCTGACTTCAGATGCACGAGATCTCGATTCAGGTCTGTAGATTGTGCGTGCCATGGCCTCACCCAGAAACCTAAGCCTAGCTTGTGTTCTCAGACTTTTGTCGTCAGACTACTGGCCCACAAGCCCTCCAGTTTGGCAATCCAGAACTACAATGCAGCACTCTGCCGGCCCTCCAGAAGAAAAACATTGTCCTCTGGTGCTACCCAGTAATCCCAAATGAGGATCAACCTGCACCGACCTTGGCTGTACCCCAAATACATAGGCCGACCAGGTCACTAATGCCCTTTCTGACACAGCCTGAGCCTGGACCCCCTGGCCCCTCCCAGACAGCTGGCCGCACACTGAGCACATCGAGCCGCCATGGCCTTAGGTCATCATCTCTTCCCAAAATCAGTTTTCAGGTTTCAGAACCTAGACCTTATATCCAATCACTGCCCAGGGTTGAAGGTGATGCAGAAATCAGAACTCCTTCCCCATGGCAAGAAACCTTATGGTTGGCATGTTGTCCAACTTTCAGTGTAGTTGAAACCAGTGTGGCCCATGAGGCCCCGCCCATGCTCGCGGGCCACATTGGTCACAAACACACATTGTGACGCTCAGGCTGAGCCCAGTCCTCAAGTAAGGCCACTCAGTGGCTGGATGAAGAGATATCATATTGGGCTTGCCATGCCCCTAGGCCCCAATTTTTAACCATAGTTCGGGTTGTCCCTTCAGTCTTCCACACGGCTTGGCTTTGGAATTCCTCTTTTGGTGGGACACCTGAGGTAACAAAACTGAAATGAGTCCTCCCATCCCACAGATTGACGAAAAGCAATTGGGAATCGGGCCAAATCCTCAGAGAGGAAGATTCGTCCATGGCCCATGAGGCGTCCCCGACATTCCACGGCCATCGCTGATACAAAATCCAGAGACAAAAGCCTGAGCAAGAGCCTCAGACTCGCACTTTCTTCATATCCTGAAGAGTTCTTCTCATGGTTTGTAGATCGGGCCTGCCATACCTACGTCCCCAAACCAAAGCTGAGTTTGTTTTTTCAGACTTCTGTCCTCAAAGTCTTGGGCCACACACCCTCCAGGCTGGGCCCCTGGAGCCACACATTAGGACTGTGCCTACCAATCCATGGGAATTCTGCCCATTCCATGGTCCAAAATCGTACAAATTAGGAGAAATCTCCAAAGTCCCTGAGGCCATCCCAATAGTGTAGGTCGCCCGGAACAAACAAGGGCTGTCTGACACCAGCTGATAATCGACACCACTCATACCATAGATGGATGTCCACAGAGAAGAAGATTGAACCAGACAGGACCCTAGGCCATAATAGGATCCATTGCTTTGGGTTACAGGCATGTGTCCTCAAAAGCCTGATTCCAATACGAGCATAGGGGTTTTCCTGAGGCACCCATCAGAACTCATCTCGTCTCCACAAGGATACCTGTGCATGGGAGCCATGTCCAAAGCTTAGGAGAGTACTTCAGGGTCCCGGTGCCACCGCCCCATTCCAAGGCCCTCATGGACACAAAAACACATTAGGACCCATCCTCAGGAAAGTCCATTTCAACTCAGCCACCCCGGTTGCTCCCGCAGAGCCATCAGATCTAAACTGTCTTGTTGCTAGGAGACAATTGGAATGCGAGGTGGGCCTCCCAGGCATCCATCCGCGAACGGTGCTCTGGAGTCATTCCATATGGGATGTCCTGGAGCTGTCCAACAGGTCTCAATTGTCCCGCAGAAGGAATCCATGAAGGGGGCATCCCACAACTCCCAACATGGGAAAACCTCAATGGCCTCGAGATTCCGCTCCCTTCACGAAGCAGCCGTCATGCTCTGAAACTCCAACCTGAGCCAACGTCTGATCCTCGCCCTGACTTCAGATGCATGAGATATTGGTTCAGATCTGCAGGGGGTACCTGCCGTGCCCTCGCCCTGAAACCCAAGTCTAGCTTGTCTTCTCAGACTTCCGTCCTCACACTCCTGGCCCCGAAGCCCTCAAGTTTGGCAATTCCGGACCCACAATGCAGCACTCTGCCTGCCCTCTAGAAAAAAAATGATTGCCTCATGAGCTGCCCAGGCTCCTTAAATGAGGGTAAACCTACACAGCACTCGACTTTACCCAAATTATATAGTCTAACCTGGGCACTAATGCACTCTCGAACACAACCTGAGCCCGGACCTCCTGACCAACACCCAGAAAGCTGACCGCACACTGAGCACATAAAACCCGCCATGGCCTTAGGTCATCATCTCTTCCCTACCTCAGTTTTCAGGCTTCAGAACCGAGACCTTATCTCCAATCACTTCCCAGGGGTGAGTGTGATGCAGAAATCAAAACTCCTCCTTACCCATGGCAAGAACCCTGTGGTTGGCAGGTTGTCCAACGTTCAGTGTAGGAGAAACCAGCATTCACCCTGAGGCCCCGCCCATTCTTGAGTGCGACGAGGGCATACACACGCATTGTGACCCTCAGCATGAGTCCTGTCCTCTAGTAAGTCCTCTCAGTGGCTGGACCATTAGATGTCATAATGGGCTTGACATGTCCCTAGGCCCCAATTTTTAACCAAATTTCTGATGGTCCAGTCGCCCCTCCCCAGGGCTCTACTCTGGAATCCCTCATTTGGTGGGACACCTGAGGATAAAAAAGAAAAAAACAAGAATTAAAAAAAAAAAAAACGGACTTCTTCCAGCCCACAGAATGACCCCAAACTCTTTGGAAGGGGCCAAACCACCAGAGAGTAAGACTCGTCCATTTCCCATGAAGTCACCCAGAAATTCCACGACCATGCGTGACACGATATCCAGAGACAAAAACTTGAGCAGGAGCCTCACACTCGCCCTTCTTTCAAATCCCGAAGAGTTCTCCTCATGGTCTGTAGATCAGTCCTGCCATACCCTTGACCCGAAACATAAGCCGAGTTTGTGTTTTCAGACAACTGTCCAAACAGCCCTGGCCTACACAACCTACAGGCTCAGGCCCCTGGAGCCAAACCTGAGGACTGTACTTGCCCTCTCCAAGGGAATTGTGTGTGCCCATTCCAATGGCCACAACCCTTCTAATAGGATAAACCTCCAAAGTCCCTGCTCCATCTCAATAGTGGTGGCTTCCCAGGAAACACAGGGGCAATCTGAGCCCAAGTGAGCACCTACCTGCACTCAGACCCATAGACAGATGTCCCCAGAGGTAAAAAGGAAAGAACAGGCCCCTAGGCACTAATCAGATCCATTGCTTTGGTTTCCAGGCATCTCTCCTAAGAGGCCTGGATTTCAAAAGCAGCATATAGCTGTTTCTTAACTCACCCATCAGAAAACATCTCATCTACACATGGGAAACTTGCACGTGGAGCTGTGTCAAAGTCTCTGTTTAGGAGAACCCTTTAGGGCCCCAGTGCCACCGCTTCATTCCAAGGTCTCCATAAACACAAAAGCACGTTAGGACCCATCCCCAGGGGTGTCCATTTCAACTAGGCGTCCTCGGTTGCTCCCCACAGATCCAGGAGGTCTAACCTGTCTTGTTGCTAGGAGACAATTGGAATGCGAGATGGGCTACCCAGCCATCCATCCTTAGAACCCTGCTCAGAATCATTGGCCTGGAGCCAAACAACAGGTCTCAATTGTCCTGCAGAAGACTCTCTGCAGTTTGGAGCTTCTCACAACTCCCATCGTGGGAAAACACCCATGGCCTCGTGATGCCCCCGCCCATTCATGAAGGGGCCATCAGGGACAGAAACTCCAACCTGAGCGATCGTCTGATTCTCACCCTGACTTCAGATGCACGAGATCTCGATTCAGGTCTGTAGATTGTGCGTGCCATGGCCTCACCCAGAAACCTAAGCCTAGCTTGTGTTCTCAGACTTTTGTCGTCAGACTACTGGCCCACAAGCCCTCCAGTTTGGCAATCCAGAACTACAATGCAGCACTCTGCCGGCCCTCCAGAAGAAAAACATTGTCCTCTGGTGCTACCCAGTAATCCCAAATGAGGATCAACCTGCACCGACCTTGGCTGTACCCCAAATACATAGGCCGACCAGGTCACTAATGCCCTTTCTGACACAGCCTGAGCCTGGACCCCCTGGCCCCTCCCAGACAGCTGGCCGCACACTGAGCACATCGAGCCGCCATGGCCTTAGGTCATCATCTCTTCCCAAAATCAGTTTTCAGGTTTCAGAACCTAGACCTTATATCCAATCACTGCCCAGGGTTGAAGGTGATGCAGAAATCAGAACTCCTTCCCCATGGCAAGAAACCTTGTGGTTGGCATGTTGTCCAACTTTCAGTGTAGTTGAAACCAGTGTGGCCCATGAGGCCCCGCACATGCTCACGGTCCATATTGGTCACAAACACACAGTGACGCTCAGGCTGAGCCCAGTCCTCAAGTAAGGCCACTCAGTGGCTGGATGAAGAGATATCATATTGGGCTTGCCATTCCCCTAGGCCCCAATTTTTAACCATAGTTCGGGTTGTCCCTTCAGTCTTCCACACGGCTTGGCTTTGGAATTCCTCTTTTGGTGGGACACCTGAGGTAACAAAACTGAAATGAGTCCTCCCATCCCACAGATTGACGAAAAGCAATTGGGAATCGGGCCAAATCCTCAGAGAGGAAGATTCGTCCATGGCCCATGAGGCGTCCCCGACATTCCACGGCCATCGCTGATACAAAATCCAGAGACAAAAGCCTGAGCAAGAGCCTCAGACTCGCACTTTCTTCATATCCTGAAGAGTTCTTCTCATGGTTTGTAGATCGGGCCTGCCATACCTACGTCCCCAAACCAAAGCTGAGTTTGTGTTTTCAGACTTCTGTCCTCAAAGTCTTGGGCCACACACCCTCCAGGCTGGGCCCCTGGAGCCACACATTAGGACTGTGCCTACCAATCCATGGGAATTCTGCCCATTCCATGGTCCAAAATCGTACAAATTAGGAGAAATCTCCAAAGTCCCTGAGGCCATCCCAATAGTGTAGGTCGCCCGGAACAAACAAGGGCTGTCTGACACCAGCTGATAATCGACACCACTCATACCATAGATGGATGTCCACAGAGAAGAAGATTGAACCAGACAGGACCCTAGGCCATAATAGGATCCATTGCTTTGGGTTACAGGCATGTGTCCTCAAAAGCCTGATTCCAATACGAGCATAGGGGTTTTCCTGAGGCACCCATCAGAACTCATCTCGTCTCCACAAGGAAACCTGTGCATGGGAGCCATGTCCAAAGCTTAGGAGAGTACTTCAGGGTCCCGGTGCCACCGCCCCGTTCCAAGGCCCTCATGGACACAAAAACACATTAGGA